>NC_141546.1:18370000-18670000 GCF_021556685.1 Rattus norvegicus | reverse complement strand
TGGCTCAATGGACAATGACACTTATGGGTCAGCTATAAGAAGGTACCTAAATTTGAATCCCCATCACCCACATTAAAAATAAAGTGGTGAATAGCTCCATGCATCAGTTAGTTCAGCTCTGTTGGGGGGACAAAGAGTGGAAGATTACTCTAACTTGGTGTCTGCCAGCTTAGTGCCAGGGTCAGTAGAAGTACTTGTCTCAAGGGAATAAGACATGGAGTATTAGAAAAATACATTTGATATCCTCTAATATTAGAATACATATTCAGGAGCATATGTATATACACACATAAATGCAACACACACACACACACACACTCCCCCAAAATTATAAAAGACACAGTTATCTATTTCCTATAATCATTGTCTCTTTTACACAACAATCTCCTGTTACTTTAGCATCAATATTCATAATCTGCACCAGAAATTCCAGCCCTTAATGACTTATTAATTGCATTTTCTCTCCATAGTGAAAGAATGTCATTGACAGTTGTTAGCTGGCAGTAGTCTCCTCTCATTTTCATTTAAATTTTTTCTTTCAGAGGCTAAGAAACTTAATTTTTACTCATCTTTGCTTTCCTTTCTGTGGCTCAGGCCTCTGCTGCCTATCAGATCATCAGTCTTTTTCCCTGGAGCACCAGCACTGGCTAGCATCTGGATCCAGTTCAGAATCACCATTATTAGGACTACTGACTGAAATTGATGCCCAACTTGCTGGTGTTGTTTACTTCCAGGTCTTTGGAGGTAGAGAAGACAGATTAAACTCTCTTCTTACCCATCCCCTCATATATAAAACAAAGCCATTATCTCTGCCCTACATTCAACTCCACACTCAGCATAGTAGACTTTACTCTAACAGATCAATAAAGCAACTTTGTAAGACAGTACCACTATATGCAGAGAAAGTAAGGCTCAGAATTCAAGAGTCACGTGGAAACTGACAAGTGTAATCCTCCAAATGAACACATTAAAAGCCCATGTTCAACAGCACTGGAAGGAGAAAATTTATCAGAAAAAAGCAGAGAGAAGAAACATCAGATTTTCAGAAAAGGGCACAGGTATGCCAGTGCCTACCAACAGCCCCCAATTTCCTTCAGTGCAGCTTTTGTGACATCAGGAAAAGCCAAAGGAGCCTGGTGCTTATGATAACTCCTGAAAACTATAGCAGTAGAAACATGCTGAGAAACAGTTTCACCTAGAGAAGTGCTTTGTGTCTATATTAGTCACTTCCTTCCACAAGTAGTCATTACAAACCACTTGTCAAATCCTGCTAAAAGAGGATGTTTTACTTTGGTTCAGTTTGAGGGAACATCCATCATAGCAGAGGAGGTATAGCAACAGGTTGAGGTAGCAGGTCTTAACAGCATCTGTGGTCAGCAAGCAGAGGAATGTATGCTGCTAAACTTCTCCTTTATATTCATTGTTGTCAGGACCCACTCCATGTACTGGTGCTGATCATATATATCTAAGACATATACCTCAATTAACATAATCTAGAAAATCCCTCACAGACATGTTCAAATGTTTGTTTCCTACATGAGTTTAGGTACTACATCATTAAAAATCAATATTAGCACTGGAGAGATGGCTTAATAGTTAAGAGCACCAAATACTCTTACAGAAGACCTAGGTTCAAGTCACAGCAGCACATGGAAGCTTACACCTATAACTCCAATTCCAGAGGATCTGACCCCTTCACATAGACATGCACGCAGGCAAAATATTAACATGAAAGAAAAATAAATTGAAATAAAATATCAATAGTAACCATTACAGTGATCCGATGTATTTGTGAAATTATAGGCCCCTTCTAAAGATTTCCCCTTGTACAGTATATAACCATATGAAATAAACAGTTGTACCACACACACACACACACACACACACACACACACACACACACACACATGCAAATACACAAAAAGAATGGAGGGCAGGAGAAATCCTTCAGTAAAAAGTCTTCTAACTTTTGTTACTTTGACATTTCTCGATCTTATTTGAATAAGAAAACATTTCTGTAGATCATGATTAATATCTGGCAGAGATGGGAGTCTGGCTTCATGCTATCTATGTAAAGAAGTTTGGATAAGCCAATATTGTGATGTGTCCAATAGAAAAATTTGTTTTTAAACTGAAAGAATGATCATTTCATTAGATGCTGAGAAAGCATTTGACAAAAATCAACACCCCTTCAGGATAAAAGTCTTGGAAAGAATAGGAATTCAAGGCCCATACCTAAACATGGTAAAAGCCATATACAGCAAACCAGTTGTTAATAATAAATTAAATGGAGAGAAACTTGAAGCAATCCCACTAAAATCAGGGACTAGACAAGGCTGCCCACCCTCTCCCTACTTATTCAATATAGTTCTTGAAGTTCTAGCCAGAGCAATCAGATAACAAAAGGAGATGAAGGGGATACAAATTGGAAAAGAAGAAGTCAAAACATCACTATTTGCAGATGATATGATAGTATATTTAAGTGATCCCAAAAGTTCCACCAGAGAACTACTAAAGCTGATAAACAACTTCAGCAAAGTGGCTGGGTATAAAATTAACTCAAATAAATCAGTAGCCTTCCTCTACACAAAAGAGAAACAAGCCGAGAAAGAAATTAGGGAAACAACACCCTTCATAATAGACCCAAATAATATAAAGTACCTTGGTGTGACTTTAACCAAGCAAGTAAAACATTTGTACAATAAGAACTTCATGACTCTGAAGAAAGAAATTGAAGAAGACCTCAGAAGATGGAAAGATCTCCCATGCTCATGGATTGGCAGGATTAATATAGTAAAAATGGCCATTTTACCAAAAGCGATCTACAGATTCAATGCAATCCCCATCAAAATACCAATCCAATTCTTCAAAGTGTTAGACAGAACAATTTGCAAATTCATCTGGAATAACAAAAAACCCAAGATAGCTAAAATTATCCTCAACAACAAAAGGATTTCAGGGGGAATCACTATCCCTGAACTCAAGCAGTATTACAGAGCAATAGTGATAAAAACTGCATGGTATTGGTACAGAGACAGACAGATAGACCAATGGAACAGAATTGAAGACCCAGAAATGAACCCACACACCTATGGGCAGTTGATTTTTGACAAAGGAGCCAAAACCATCAAATGGAAAAAAGATAGCATTTTCAGCAAATGGTGCTGGTCCAAATGGAGGTCAACATGTAGAGGAATGCAGATCGATCCATGCTTATCACCCTGTACAAAGCTTAAGTCCAAGTGGATCAAGGACCTCCACATCAAACCAGATACACTCAAACTAATAGAAGAAAAACTAGGGCAGCATCTCGAACACAAGGGCACTGGAAAAAATTTCCTGAACAAAACACCAATGGCTTATGCTCTAATATCAAGAATCGATAAATGGGATCTCATAAAACTGCAAAGCTTCTGTAAGGCAAAGGACACTGTGGTTAGGACAAAATGGAAACCAACAGATTGGGAAAAGATCTTTACCAATCCTACAACAGATAGAGGCCTTATATCCAAAATATACAAAGAACTGAAGAAGTTAGACCGCAGGGAGACAAATAACCCTATTAAAAAATGGGGTTCAGAGCTAAACAAACAATTCACAGCTGAGGAATGCAGAATGGCTGAGAAACACCTAAAGAAATGTTCAACATCTTTAGTCATAAGGGAAATGCAAATCAAAACAAGCCTGAGATTTCACCTCACACCAGTGAAAATGGCTAAGTTCAAAAACTCAGGTGACAGCAGATTCTGGTGAGGATGCGGAGAAAGAGGAACACTCCTCCATTGTTGGTGGGATTACAGACTGGTACAACCATTCTGGAAATCAGTCTGGAGGTTCCTCAGAAAATTGGACATTGAACTGCCTGAGGATCCAGCTAAACCTCTCTTGGGCATATACCCACAAGATGCCCCAACATATAAAAAAGACACGTGTTCCACTATGTTCATCGCAGCCTTATTTATAATAGCCAGAAGCTGGAAAGAACCCAGATGCTCTTCAACAGAGGAATGGATACAGAAAATGTGGTACATCTACACAATGGCTATCAAAAACAACGACTTTATGAAATTCGTAGGCAAATGGTTGGAACTGGAAAATATCATCCTGAGTGAGGTAACCCAATCACAGAAAAACACACATGGTATGCACTCATTGATAAGTGGCTATTAGCCCAAATGCTTGAATTACCCTAGATGCCGAGAACAAATGAAACTCAAGACGGATGATCAAAATGTGAATGCTTCACTCCTTCTTTAAAAGGGGAACAAGAATACCCTTGGCAGGGAATAGAGAGGCAAAGATTAAAACAGACACAGAAGGAACACCCATTCAGAGCCTGCCCCACATGTGGCCCATACATATACAGCCATCCAATTAGACAAGATGGATGAAGCAAAGAAGTGCAGGCCGACAGGAGCCGGATGTAGATCGCTCCTGAGAGACACAGCCAAAATACAGCAAATACAGAGGCGAATGCCAGCAGCAAACCACTGACCTGAGAACAGGACCCCCGTTGAAGGAATCAGAGAAAGAACTGGAAGAGCTTGAAGGGGCTCGTGACCCCATATGTACAACAATGCCAAACAACCAGAGCTTCCAGGGACTAAGCCACTACCTAAAGACTATACATGGACTGACCCTGGACTCTGACCTCATAGGTAGCAATGAATATCCTAGTAAGAGCACCAGTGGAAGGGGTAGCCCTGGGTCCTGCTAAGACTGAACCCCCAGTGAACTAGATTGTTGGGGGGAGGGCGGCAATGGAGGGAGGATGGGGAAGGAAACACCCATAAAGAAGGGGAAGGTGAGTGATTAGGGGTATGTTTGCCCGGAAACTGGGAAAGGGAATAACACTCGAAATGTATATAAGCAATACTCAAGTTAATAAAAAAAAAAGAAAGAAAGAAAAATTTGTTTTTATTTCTCAATCAATTTTTCTAAGTAGCCCACAGATTTGTTAGAATGTTTGACACAGCACAAAACTAATCCTCATTCCAGAGAAACTTAATCTGAATGGTCTAGCATTCTGGGATACCATTATTTTAAATACCTATCGTGAAAAAGGTTTTTGTTTAGATCCTCTGCTCAATCATCTCTAGACAAGTGCTTTTCCTGATTCATGTCTCAGCTTATCAGCCTTTAAACTGACATATCCTTCCTCAGCTTTGATCCAGGCAAAAAGTGACTGCATAGATGCTATCACGTGTCTTCCAGATGACTCACACAGAACCGTTCACTGTGGAGCTCAACTTTCATTAGTATTTTATAAGTTTCAAAAGTTCTCATGAACCTGCTAAATTGGTAATGAAAATACTTGCTGTCTATATAACTTGAAAGAGTCATTTGACTCCTGTCAATGTCAGCTCCCTCTTTGTAAAATGAGAAGAATATACTTTTATGTTCCAATATAGCACTTCAGAGGTTTGCACCACATAATTAGTAGAGAATAGGCTGCAGTATGGAATCTTTCCTCTCATTTCATTTTACTGTATTTAAGTGTTCCTACTTAGACTCAAGTACAGATAGAAAAAGATTAAAACAAAAAACTTCAAAGCAGAAAAAAAAAGCTCACCAAACTCTATTCTTTTATCATTATTCATTTGCTTTAATGACATTTTAGGAACTATGAATATCGATTTGACACTTAACTACTTGCTGTGCTACCATGAGGAACTGGGTTTAGATCCTCAGAACTCATGTAAACTCATGGTGGCATGCATCTGTAATCTTATTGCTGAAGAAGAGGTAGTAGGACACCAGAGGCTTTCTAGGCAGATTGTGTAGCCACACATTTAAGATATAAATACGTTTTATAAGAGATCCTGTGGAAAAAGTATAAGGAATGGAAACAACAGTGTAAAAACTTTTCATTGACCTTGTGAATAACTATATATATGAACATACATGTGCATGCATACCTAGGTACATACACATACACAATATACGTATTCTCTCTCTCTCTCTCTCTCTCTCTCTCTCTCTCTCTCCAGATGCTAAACTACTTTTGGCATAAGTTAGAGGGAGCTTTTCAGACCAGAAAATGGTGGAGTCTGACATAGCCAATTAATGAATAAATAAATAAATAAATAAATAAATAAATAAATAAATAACAGGTATGCAGCACCAGGTATTTTTGATAAAGATTAGGAAAAATTATGTATAATTCTTCTCTTGCTTTCTGGGCCAAAAATTAATTTATATTTTCAATAATTTCACATTTAGACAAGAGCTGACATGAACACAAAATCGTTAACACCCTTCAGTGACACATCTTGTGCCATTCCTCCAGGCAAACAGAACCAACCTCACAGCTGCCTTCCATGGCTCACATGCCCTATTTTTTTCTTAAAGCACAAGACTGTAATAAGAATATCATATTAGTGTGCTTCCTTCTACTGTATTATTTATAGATTACATTGTTCAGAGACATAGCCATGGCTCGCTTGTCTAATTTTAAGATTGCCTTGCTAAACAAAAATATTCTTACTAGTTAGTGGTTACAGAAGAAGCACTTAACACCCAGTGAGTAATGACAGCTGGCACTGGTAGTATGCTTATTAGGTATGCATGGTTTTCAAGTGGAGCAAAATCTGAAGCTAACCATGTGGTAAATTTTCAAGAAGAGAAAGAAGTGTATGGTTGAATTTGCAATTCATAGATAGCACGTTATTACTTAATTTCATTGAGTGTGTACTGCATGAAAGTGCATCACAAACTCTGGGTCGAGTGGTGAGAATGTGCCACTCTCCTTAAGCTCCACTTACTTTGGTTTTAACATGATGTAGAAGTGTGGGGATTATTATATAGCACTGAAAACACACGTAATGTGTGTTACTTTCCTTAGTACATGTTCTAATCTGTGCCAAGTTTTGCCATCTATCCCCAAGTGTGAAGGGTTTTAGGTGCATACCAAATTTTTCTAAGTTTATTTTTCATCTTGTATAAATACTAATCCAGCACCAAAGTATACTGCCTACTTGTTTAAGGGTCATGTGTGGTTCATCTCTAATAACCAGTAGCTAATGCTGTTAAAGTCAGAAATGTTCATGTTTTAACTTATTGTAAAGCACTTGCTCTCAGTAGAATGTAATATCTGACTTCAAAAACTCTCTCCTAGTACACAGAGTACAAGTAATGTCCATAGCTGAGCACTAAAGGGGATCTAGTTAAACTGGGAAAGAGCTGTGTGAATTATAAGAGGATATTAGGGGAAGGTAGGGTTGGGGTACAGTTTTAGCTCCTTTAGACAATGCTGCAGATGTCTCTGAGAGACTCCCATATTGGTAAGGTCAGGTTCAATGAATCTGTCTCAAAAGCATAATGTAGGAAGTGACTGAGGAAGATAGCAGGTATGAGCCTCTGGCCTTCAAGACACACACACACACACACACACACACACACACACACACACACATATATATATATATATATAAATTTATATGTGTGTATATCCACTCATATATCAGCACATACACACATAGACACCAACACAAATAATTAAAACAAGACAGGTATGTTTGTGTTATAGTTAAAGAATACACATTTCAGAAGGAGGGGTATGGTTAAGGGACGAATTCTGTCTGAGAGAGCTTTCTCTGCTACTTTACTTCCCCTTCTAAAGAATTTGTCCTTAATCATATCACTTAGAAATGTCATACTATAAATTTACTATGCTTGCAGAAAAAAATAGGGCCTCTCTCTCTCTCTCTCTCTCTCTCTCTCTCTTTCTCTCTCTCTCTTTCCCTCCCCTTCTCTTCCCCCATGTGTGTGTGTGCACATGTATGTGTATTTGTCTGTGTCTATATTTGTATATTTCTCTATCTCACATGTGTGTATTCATGGGTGTACACGTGTGTGTACTGGTTGGAGGACAACCTTGGTTGTCACAGGTTGCCATTCACCTTATTTTTTGCCACAGGGTCTCAGTTTTACCAAAAACTTAACAGTTTAGCTCTGCTGCTGTCTCCCTCTCTTCTGAGCAGGGATCTCAAGTATGTCAGCACACAAGCCTTTTGCTGAATAAGATCAACTTCATCTCCTTTCACAGAAATTTCAATATAGGTACCATTTGCTCTTGGAGCCTCTTCATACGTGTCATAGTTTAATAGTGTTGGATGCATAATAGAAGAAAATACACCATGAGCTCTAGATTAAACTCTGAGAATGTGTGACTTTTTCCAAACTCTTGACTTCCTGTGGTTCTGAATGCTGAGGATGTTGGGAAATTATTTAATATCCCTGAAAACAATAGTAATTTGTACTCCTAATATTACTTGCTGAAATCATTGCCAACTGGATTTCATCCTACATTTTCCAATATGAAAGTCTTTATACACACACTACAGAGTTTCTGCTTAGCATGAGCAAGCTTGGTAACTTGAATGGCCTTTACTCTCTGTGTGTTCCCTTTGTCTCTTTCAGACACTTTGAACTCACCAAATTGTCAGCTGAAATATCTAACGTCCATTGACTTTAAACACAAATACATCTTTATTTTTCCTGTTTGGTAAAGGTATGTGCAAAGTATTAGTGAGTAGGAACTAATTACTAGAAAACTTTGACCATTGTATCCAGTAAAGGGTTAGGAAAAGAGGTTGAAAAGGAAGCAGGGAACAATAAAGCAGACAAGGGAGCTCTGTATACCTCAAAATTTGAAAAAACATAGCATACTTATTATATGTCTCACTGCAGTGACATAATACCACCCCAATAAACCTTAAAATTACAAGGGATTATTTGGGCTCACAATTTGAGTGTACAATATACCATAACAGGGAAGGCATGGCCACAGGTACACAAGATAGCAGGTCACATTTAATGTGAAGTTTGGAGGCTGAGTAAATGAAGGCTAGTACTCCAGTCACTGTTTGTCTTTTAATTAAGTTCATGATACTAGTCCATGAGATGATGCTACTCATATCCAGAATGGATCCTCCAAAATAATTAACTCAATTTAGAAATTCACTTGTAAACAAAACAAAGTCTTGTCTTTTTGTTATTTTAGATTTTATCAAGTTGACAATTAATAGGACACGAAAGAAATTTACTTTTAGCTAAAATGATCATTAAAAAGTCCCCAAGAAAGGCACCCAGGTCCCGCAGACTCAGGGGAAATGACAAGGTGGAAAACAGCAGAGAACACTTAGACAGAGCTAGACAGACTCTCAGAAGTTCATTGATAGTGATCGGCAGTGACTTGTAAACAACTCTTTCTCTAATTCAGAGAGTGATATGTGCATCTGCTCTTCTTGAGCCCCATATACAGTGGCCTTCATCTTAGACCATCTTCAAATGCTTCATGTATCTATATCATGGTGCTTGTGCATTTTGGGAACATAGGATTGTTTCCATAATTATTTGATCAATTTCTGTTTCTTAACCAATCATGGCATCCTAAAATATTAATTATTTTGTAGCCTAAGGTGAAACTATTACTATGAATTTAATTCCAGGTCTGTATCAACTAATTAGTGACTTCTAGGCCAACCTGCACAAATAGTGATATGCTGTCTCAAAAGGAAAAGGAGGTAGAGGAAGAGAAATAAAAAAGATATGGAGGATTATGAGGAAAACATGAAAAGGAAGGAATAATGAAAAATAATTATAATCGCTATCATCTCTAACATCTTTAACAGAGATTTCTGAAGACAGTGATCACAATTATGTTTAGCACTCAGCTACGTTCTCTACTATTACAAGGCACTTCACCCACTGAAATTTGCCAAACACTACACATGAATAAGTTCATGTTCAGTTTTAGTGAAATCAGACATCATGCACTCAAGGACATCAGCAAGTTCAATTCAGGACAAAGCACATGCTCTAGTATCAAAGTCATACTTCCCTGTTGGCCCTTAGCTGAAGGAAAAGGAAATGAACCTACCATACATATAGAAAAGATTTGATAAGACCACAAAGCAATATTAGCAGAGTATGAGCAATCTCTCAACAAATAAGATCTAGATGTGTGCAAGGATTCAGTAGAAAATGCTACACTGTGAATGAATGCATCCTGTACATACATGCATAGATGTTAATTCGGGGTTCTGGAATGTTTTTTGTGTGTGAGCACAATAGAAATATGTAGGGTATGTATGTGCAGATGTACGTGTTAGGAAGAATGTGAAGGCCAAATGACAATCTCAAATGACGTGTTTAGGTGCCATCTACCTAATTATGGTTTTAGATTTTTATGATTGAATCATGCCTATTATGCTAGGTTGCCTAGCCAATGATCCCCAGTAGTACACCCGACTTTACCTCCCCTGGATGATATTAAAATGTCAGCTATCATATCCCACACTTGTCCATGGATGTCGGTAATAAAGCTGGGCTTCAGGTCTGGAAAGTGAACACATTCCGTATGCGCTCTTTCTCCATCCCCTGTAATGCTTAGAAGATTGTTCAGTCATGTCTGTAAACCTAGAGTAGCGTAAGAGCCATTTCTGGAATAACTTTGTTAGTCAAAAAAGGAGAGCTCCCTTACTTAACTATTATAGTCAAAATCTATCTTGCTGAATGTGAAAAATTGGGTAGAATGGTGACACTGACTTTGTGTTACTATTAAGTCAGTGATGTTCTAGATATGGTAGACATTACATGAATTTGTGACTGCAGTGCTTGGAAACCCAGATAGTCCAAATTAGTCTCCTTTCTCTCGCATCACTATCTGCTTTTGATTGGCTGTGACAATATTGAGGTGTCTACAGAATTAGTAGGATAGAAACCTTTGCCGGAGCCTTTTAAACTTGTTGACAAGATGCTTTAATGTAAAGGTTAACCTGTAAGGAACATTTGAAACCTGTTTATTTATTCAAACAAATGCATTAACCACTTTTCCAGAAGGTACACTAGGTTTTATCTGTAAGTAAATTATTCAAGGAAATGCCACCTTGGCAGAACATGTCAGTTTTTTTAAAGCTTGGCATGCTTCTCTTCTGTGTTTGGCTCAATCCATTTCTGTCCTTTGCTTTGAACTTGAAGAACTTTCTATCTTTTGCTTTCAATCATCCATCGTCTAAACCCTAAGAGACATAAGGAAATAATGTCACCTGCATTTGGTTTTTAACAGATTCTAATTATAATATGTATGTATTATCACTTTGGAAATTGATAGCTATCTAGAAAAGGGTGAAATGACAGGTTGTATGCAAACTTGGGAGGAAAATTTTAATACTATAGGCTGTATCCACCAACTCCAAATCTTGGGTTTCATCCTGTTGGAAGGTAAGGTAGTATATGCTAATGCAACTTTTCCTATTTCACAAGTGGAGAGATAAGTACTTTTATATAGCATCTGAAGTGCTAAAGTGAAGGTGATTACATGTAAGCAATAATCATACCTGAGCAGATGGACCCAATTTTCTAACCATCTCAAAATATCATGCACTCTTTCCTCCTAATTATGTTTGTGATATTGACAATGAATTCTGTGCTTCCTCTAGGAACAAAACTTCCCCTCTAAAACCCAAAGAGTGTATACACCTGCAGAGAAAAGGAGCAATCCAAATGTGACATTGATTGTGCAGCAGAGCGCCTTTTCAACATGTTAAACAGATGCAAAGCCCTTGCCAGGATATCAGAAACTAAGAAGGCTTATAGAGGTGTTGATACTGGGAAGAGATCTGTACAGAGGAATCTTTTTTCTTCTAATTACTAATTTAATTTTTTTTCCTAGAAATGACTTGAAAAATTAAAGAATTCTTTTCCTCATGTTTCTATCTAGAACCAAACAAACCTTCTTTGGCTTTTGTGTTTTCAAACATCATTTTTCAGTATTTCTCAGAAAAGTTGGTGCAGGTGACTTTTGAGTGCAGCCTTCTTAATGCTCCCTGAACATCCACTCTGCATCTCACTTACTGAATAATGAACTTTAGAACAGCATGTGAGATAATTCACGGGGTTCTTGGTATGCCTTTGTTTTAAGCATTAGTGTTTCCAATCATCAGTAAGTTAGGAAAACTTCTTGCCACAGCCTTATAAGAAAATGTAAAGTTCTACCCTCAGTGTGGTTGGCTATATTTTATCTGAATCAAACCACCTCAGTATCTATCATAGTTATTTTTATCATTGCTCTGAGATAATATGTGACAGGAAAGGAGAAAGTACTTTTCTGGTTTATAGTTCTAGGGGATATTGTCAACAGTGGCAGAGAAAGCATGGTGAACAGAGCAGGCTCTATCTGGTCATGTATTCTCCACAGTGGGAAACCAGAGTGTACAAGAAGTAGGCTCTGTTACCAAACATTAAGGCCCATTCCCAGTGATCTACCTCCTCCAATGAGGCTCCACCACCTAGTGCTTCCTGCATTCTTTGAAACAGCAACTCTATCTGGAATCCAAGTGTTCAAGCACATGTGCCTATGGAGGATATCTTACATCATAGGTATAACAATGTCTTTCCTTGTGCGCAAGAGGACGGAGACACTTTAAAAACAGATTTATCCACTTTTTGTTTAAAAACAAGTAACAAGAGAGATCAGGCTGATTAGAGAGCACAGGTGCTCTCCTTCAAGGATACTTACAGCAGTGAAATCCAGGATCATGTTCCTTTAAGCACATGTCTACTCATATGTAAGGAGACATAAGATGAAGGTATAGGGGCTCCCACTTAAAGAACAGAAGGATCATTCAAGCCATCCCCTCCCTGGGGAGTTCCATATGGACTACCCAAACTGAAGTAGCTCAGACTCTACCTTCATAGAGCAGTCATTTCAGGCTGATTACTAAGTTCCTTCCTCCTATCACCATACCCAAGGACTAGATAAGACCAAGACCTTTACTGAAAATCTTAGATCTTAGTATGTTCTTTATTGCAGTATGTTCCTTAAAAGGCTGAGCCTATAAGCAGCAAGTCTCTGTGTTGCTGGCTTTTTTCAGACTCCATTCTGTCATATGATGTTTTTCTGTAGAGTAACTTATGAGAGGATGTTTGAGGATGTTTTGCTGAGAAAAGACATGAGATGTATTTTATGGAAGCAGCTTGAAAAAGGTCACGTGATGCTTTGCTAGACATGATGCTTGAGAGAACATATGATATTTGGAAAGGGTAGAAATATAACACAACAGACAGTAGATGGTACTGCTCCACCTTGCTGTTCTTTGTTGGTCATCAATGGAATTTGCGCTTACTGATCTTTGCTGAAGACATTGTGTGGTATTGGTTAGGCTTGGCACTTTTTGCTGGTCCTCATTGTTGTAACTTCACAAAGAGAAACACACAAAAGAGCTGCTAGTGGTGTTCAGGCCATTTATGGCTGCTTCCCAGACTCAGGCTGATTGTCAGAGCCTCGTGCCAATGAGCAGAGCCCTGCTGTTTCTTCCAGATAAAACTGCTGTTGCTGATTCATGAACGGTCTTTGCCAGTGGATCAAGGTACCACTACTGATTTGTGTGAGCTGAACTGATGATATTCTGAAAACACACAGTGGTTTTGCTCCAAGGAACTATTTCTGAACAGGTCCACTTCTACTTTTGCCCTATTAACCTTTCCTTTCTATTACCTCTGGTCAGTGGTGGGATAGAAGGGATGTTAAAGCATTTATGTATAGTTATTAGAGAATGTTCAGGAAAATATAAGCCTACAATTCTAGTCTTGTTGGATGTACACATAGTTGAAGATATATGTGCCCATGTGTATTGTGCTTGTGGAGACAGATATCAATAATAAAGATGCACACTTTCAAAGACTCAAGAATTGCAAATACTGTGGTTGAATCTGTCTCCTCTGATCACTAAAAGTGTGATTTTAACCAAAGAGTTAGTGAACTTCTATGGTCATTGATGGTAACAGCAGACATTTCAAATGTTTAAAATCAGCAGGAGACCATTCGAAAATTATAGGCCTGTCCTTTTCCAACTTCCAGGTTGACACCTAGATATTTTATTTATAACTATCTCCTTTCACTTTTACTTCCTTCTTATTTATATGTATGTATCTGTGTAGGACTACACTCATGGGAGTGCAGGTACCTATGGAGGCCAGAAGAGGAATCAGATCCACTGGATCTAGAGTTATAAGTAGTTATGAGCAGAACAGCCAAGACTCTTAACTGATGAACTGTGTCACAATGCTAGAAATTTAATTTCTATGAAGTTGCACTATGCACTGTGATATTGTTCATTGGCAACACTAGAAGAACCACTATAGCTTCACAGGACTCCAGAAATAGTGAAACGATGTAATATTTAAAAAAAAAATATTTATTCAGTAACTACTAGATAAAATACAGGCTTGTCTTTCTATCCATGAAATGGCAAAAATATGATAAATTTAAAAAGAAAAGTATAGCAGAGATAATTCTGTTCTGATTTTGGTACATTTCTCTCCTGAAGGGAGAACACCATATTGTTGCTTTTTTCACTTAGACAGAAGTGCTCAGATTATGTGGGCATTGATCTTATCATGGCATCCTGGCATCTGATATAAATGTTTTCAATTTTAGAAAAGAACTCAAGCATATGTTTTACCCCACCATGCAACTTTCTTATATTATCCACTGTTTTAACACACTCCCACACATGGGGTGGGCTGTATCAAGAATATTTTTGTAGAGGTTATCCAGCATGTTTTGCTGTCCTCTGCGTTTGCTGCTCCCCACGCTCAAGCTGAGAAACTAAACATCTTGACCAGAGAATGAAATACATATGCTTTTCTTAGAAGAGGATGTGTTAGGAGAAAAAGAACCAGATATGGAGAAAGGAAATTTATTTTATGACATATTTGGCTGCAGAAAACTGAATGTACTGTTTTTTCAATATGATCTATCCAGTGGAAGAAACAAATGGCTTGCATTTTCAAAAGGATTAGAGGAAATATCCTTAGAATACAATAGTAGAGTCCAGGGGCAATAGCCACTGATTTCATACTTGATATTGCAGCCTCTATATGATATCCATTTCAGTACATTGAGGACTGGGATTGGAAGACATCTAAAGATCTCCATTAATGATATTGTTATGTGAGGGTAGTACACAGGGAATGAAATTTATGATATCCACAATTTCCCTGGCATTCTAGAAAGCTGCATATATATCAGTGTCTATCAGTCTTAATAAAGGTTTAACAATATTACTGTGTGTGTGTGTATGTGTGTGTGTGTGTGTGTGTGTGTGTGTGTGTGTGTGCTACCTGCATATATGCACATGTAAATATGCTTGTGTATGAGTTTGGGGCAGGAGGAGGTTATCAGCTGTCCGCTTTTACCATTATCCAACTTAGTCTTTTGAGGAATGTTCATTTTCTTGACCCTGGGGATAAGTATAGATATTGTTGTTCTTCTTGCTACTGTTGTTCTAACTAGGATAGCAGCCAGGCAGGTACTATCTCTGGCTCCCACCGCACTAGGGTTACATACAGGTTGTCGTGTGTTACAATCCATAGCTTGTTACATCTGTGTTGGGATCTGAACTCAGATCATCATACATGTGAAACAAACACTCTTAGCCAATGAGATATCTCTCCAGTTATAAATGATGTTTCACAGGCAGACTTTCAACAACCTAAAATAAGCAGAGCCTACTAGTTTGTAGACATCATTTCAAAGGGCCTGTAAGAGCTCACTAAGGAGCCACTTAAGATTTTAGAAGCTTTGAGCATTTTCATAGAAAACTGCCTCACCCTTCCTTTATGTGACATCCCTCCCAAATGACCAGCACTAAGCAAACTAAATATGGAAGAGGCAGAGTTGAAAACATGACAAAAAGACCGGGATGTGGAAGTGGGCTGCACTTCACCATGAAGGATAAAAATTCCATAGAAGGCAAGGATAGAGGTCTTAGTATTTGCTGTCCAAGAGGAGACACTCAGGCCTACATGGTCTTGTTAGTCAGGAACATGAGTAGGGAAAAACATAGCCAGAGCCCATCCCTACTGGTCCTAGCAGGCAAATATATACTGGCTAACTAACACATTCACAGTTATTGCCACTCAAAATCTGGCAACAATGCAGGAGTTTCTCATAAACTGGTGCTTTCTGTCTGAGATGGTTAGGGTGTCCCAGAGAGCCCCTGTATCTGCGTCCCCAAGCACTGAGGATTCAATCTCCCTGACATCTGATCAATTGCTTTGTTGTTTTATGCATTCATTCCACATATTTTTCCTTCCTTACTTCTATTGTTGCTACTAGTTCATATGCATATGCACTTTCATCGTTACATGTATCTCTTTTTACCAAAATTAAAAGAAAACACAAATCTCAGGAAAAACCTGCCTTGGTAAACCCCTCACCATGCCTCCTAGATTAAAACAAATGTAAATTAGATTACTTGAGATACCAAACAAAGCATTGGACACATGTTTCTTTTTGTTATAGACAGTAACTATTATTCAACAGAAACGTACCACTTATACTCTGAAGGAAACACATTTCTCATTGTGCAATTAAACAGA
Organism: Rattus norvegicus; assembly: GCF_021556685.1. Classification (NCBI taxonomy): domain Eukaryota; kingdom Metazoa; phylum Chordata; class Mammalia; order Rodentia; family Muridae; genus Rattus; species Rattus norvegicus. The sequence goes on along the minus strand of NC_141546.1, from coordinate 18,653,611 downwards.
ACAAAATTGCATGTAATGTAGTTATTAAAGACTATAGTTACATAAAAGTAATGCTGTACGGGTGATGTCAATGACTTTCACATAATCAAAAATAATGAGACCTTCCCTGGTTGTATATTAAGCTATCAAAAATATCCCAATTGACAATTCCTGTATTGATTTGTAATACATAAAATGCTATTCCAGATGATGACATTGGAAGTTTTTCCCTTGGGAGAGATAGAGATTATGATAGGTTCCAATTCCGTAATAGTTTTGTTTTGGAGACTGACAATGAGTACATTTTAGTTTTATTATTACTCACTTTCCTAACTTCTCAAATAGAAAAAGAAAGGCACATGGATCAAGAAGTCACTATGATGTGTTGGGAATCCCATGTGCAATGATATTACCAGAAAGTGTGTTAATGTTCCATATAATTATACTGGTCATCTCAAGCATTAGCTGGGACCATGCTCCACATAGACAACTTCCCATGTTCCCCAATAAAGGCACCTGATATTTTTCATCAATTCTTCCCTGGACTAGGACATTTGTCTCCTTATCTCTCCTAACTGTGTCAACATATTTTATAACTCATGTTTCTAGCCAACTCTATTGGTGTTCCTTTCCAGTCTCAAACCAAGATTGAAAGCAAAATCTGCTAGCACAAAGGCCCTCTTTGTGATGATCCCAGGAACATCCTCAGCTGTGTGGAAGCCATGTGCTTCTCCTGAATGACCCATCAGCTGGACTATATCAAATCAGGTGAACTATACCAAGTCAAGTGAACCTAAAACATGGTGGATTGCAAAAAAGTCATTGGCTGCTACCTTCTTAACAAATACGTATTTCCCAAAATACTATTATATGCTGTTAGTTATAAAATGCATTCCCATACTATAGATTTTAAAGGCAATGTCAAAGCACTTTAATTTAGTAGCACTTACAAGCCATGTTCTGTTTCCTTGCCCTTTTTTGTTGCTACTTCCTATCAATTTCCTACTCTCACTTTGGCCAAGCATGATTTTGCCTCATCTTTTTCGATATAATAACATGACCTACCCAAACTTCCTCCATTATATTGCTCGTTCTCTCAGTGGTATGAACTTACTAGTATCATGTGGCCTTATTGGTAACACATGTTTCACAAATCATGGTATATTTCAGTTTTCAACAATAACTAGTTAATGTAGTCAAGGACCTCTAAAAACAACACACATGTGTGCACTTAACAAATCCTATATAATCTTAGGCTCATATTATCTTAAGAAGATAAGCAGATTTAGCAGAATAAAACAGATAGATGCTATAGAAGGGACAGGGCAAAATACTGCTGAAATCCAGCATTGGTTCTCTTTGGTTTTCTGACTTAAAATACAGAACCTTCTACCATAAGAGGAGCCAAATCTCAAGCAGGATGGAACTAGAAACTGGGTGTCCTGCTAGATCTCTGAGCTGTAAAGTAATAGTACTCATTTGTACGATTTGTCCTAGCCTGCTGTCTTATGTCTTTTGAACCAAAGAAAGTGGATGCATTGGTGGCAGCTAGAAACAGTCATCATCAATTGAGGACATTCAAATTGAGTGCAGCCACACCCTTATCTGTAGCTTACCTGAAGCTTTTGACATTATACAGTAGACACCCACAGCAGGCAAAGATTGGAATGGTATTAGGGAGAGAGTTCCTCCCTGCTTTATGTATTACTCTTAACTTCAATATAATCAAGTATTTATGAATAAAATTTTAATTCTTTCGCAAATTTGTATTTTGATTTAATTTTTATATCCCATTCTCTGAAAGGCAACAAAAGAGAGACTCAATTGATTTCAACTATTTTTTTCTGGGACTGAGATATTCTCAGCAATATTTTTCATTAGGTGACTAAATAATATCTAATGTGACTAATGTCTGTGGACTAGAATTTTGCTTAAAGAAACTCATATTTAGAACAATTAGAATGGGAAGGGGTGGGGAACATAAGAGAAAAGAAAATAATTACCTGTCTTTGATGCTACACAGATCAATGTGCAAATCACTAAAATTCCCCAGGGAACCTTGCTGAACTGAAATGAGGTCCTTGGGCTGGTTATCAATAAAGATGAGCCTCATGCAGCCTTGGAAAGCCTTAATGGGGTTTAAGCATTGGGAATCGGTGAGATTGTCAGGGCACCCTGTGGGACAGAGAAAAACATGAAGAACACTGAAATGATTTGTAATTGCTGTGGCAGGCTATTGATGGAAGACCTTGAAGTTGAATTATTTGGACACTTTTGTGTTCATAGAAGAGCATGCCTTTGTTGTAAATCCCAGCACACGAAGAAGTTCAAAAATAATGCAAAATGGGGATACTTAGTCATTATAAAGGAAAAAAAATGCTGAAGGAATTATCATTGGTATAACATTTTTCCTTAATATCTCTCTCTCTCTCTCTCTCTCTCTCTCTCTCTCTCTCTCTCTCTCTCTGTGTGTGTGTGTGTGTGTGTGTGTGTGTGTGTGTGTGTGTGTGTTTTGCACAAGTGAAGACACAGTGTTTCATGTGGGTACATGTAGAAGCCAGAGGTTGATCTGTGAATTTCTTTCTCTGACACTTCGATTTGATTCTTTGAGCTAAGGTTTCTTTGTGAACCAGGGGTTCACCAATTCACCTAGACTGGCTGATTGTGAACTCTACGGCTCTGCCTAAACTCATTAATTGTCATTTTAATTTGTGTAAAACTGTTTCTTCACCCACTTGAGAGTTTCGTGACTTGCATAGACTGGGATATCTGCAAAATTCAGGAGCCTGCTTATATTAGCCTTGCCAGAATTGAAACTCAAGATATTTCATGTCACGCCCAATACTTCGTATGGGTACTATAACTCCAAACTCAGTTTCTTATGCTTGCATGGCAAGCATTTTACCCATTGAGCCAGCTACACACGCATGCACATGCGCTCACGTGCGCGCGCACACACACACACACACACACACACTTCATTCTTGATGAAAAACTCTTTGTCTTTCTTTTTGATGTCATTCTTCTATAATCTTCACATAGTCTAAGTGTCTAGAAATGTCATTGTGTCTTAAGACACACATCTAAGTTCACAATGTAATTCTGAATTATACTATCTAAGGAAATTATGTTTGGTAGGGATAGCAGCCCAGTTATTGTCTGGTTAATTGCAGAACATTAAGGGGATAAGCTCCTGACAAAGGTACACTCAGGAAACAAACAAGGTTATTGATATGAAGTGCAAAGCAAATCCAGCCATTAAGAGAACTGTGGGTTTAAATGCATGCACTTATAGGCACATACAAAAGGTTAACACCACATGTCTTAAAAAGTGTTATTTTAAAAACATAAATGCATTGCACAAGTTTAGCATCACCTGTATCCAGGCCAACCTATTCCTGATTAAGCCAGGTGTGGAACAAGCAGTTAGATGAGTATTTGTCTTACAAACTCTATCTCAGTGGCAATAATAGGTTTGGAGCATATAGTAATGTGAACTTGAAAATATGGCAATGTGTCATAAATAAAGGGGAATTGTTTCAGCCATCTCTAATAAACAGTCATTTTGTTTCTGAAGCTCAACAGCTGGTAAACACAGGCACACTATGAAATAGAAATACTGCAACTTCTAATTGAAACTGTAGAGAGAATTTATGGGAGTTGACTATTGTTGCTCAAGCTCATTTTATTACGCTCCTTAAGTTTACAATCTGTATGTGAAGGGTTTGTTTAAACACTATTCAGAGACATTACAAGAATAGAGCAAAGAAGATAAATCTTCATGGTCTAAGTCTAGCACTCTAAAACCTTCCCAAAATTTAAGACTATTTTAGCTGGGGGGGGGGGGAGGAGAGACATTATGCCTCTAGGATATTTTATAAGATTACTGAATCATGAATATTCAAAGCCAATTTGACTAGAAATAAATTCTTGACCAGCATGCTTTCTCCATGCTTGCTTAAAAACAAGCCTCCTCCCCCCAAAAAACACATATATGGTAGAATGTAGAACAGTTTAGAGTTGAGACCATTGCACTGTATTTGTTCTCATTCATTTTTTTCACTGTTGGGCTGCAGTTAACATAGATTTGAATCTGCTCCATGTGCTCACTGTCTCTACAGCATCTCACAGATTATTACAATTTCAGAAATCTTGGAGTAACAATGTACATGAGTGTGGGCATAGAAGTGCCACAGCTAATGCAATGAGATCAGAATTACAAAATTAAACTACAACTGTAGAAGTTGGTGCTCTCTACCTTGTCTGTGGGTGTGTTTTCTCTTTGCCAGTGAATACTTCAGGTATGCTGAAAGGAGTGACATGAAGATTACATCCACATGCTACAGAGTCTAATTTTCCAAGGGCTCTAGGGGTCCAAACTTTATACTTACATAATGAGGGCATTATGATTGAGCCACCTCTCCAACATACGGATAATTTTCTTTCAACAAACAGTAATCTCATTATTTATCATATAGACACATTATCACCTAAAATATATGCCACATCTCGTTTATAGTGGCCATTGTGTTTGAAGGAGTACGGTCCTTCTTCATGCTAAAATCCAGCCTCATTGACCTTGATCCACATTTTCAAAGAGATGCTAAATATTTAATCTGTACCTGTGCAAAGATCTTGGTGTTTCAAGACTTGTCATATATTGTCTTGGGAAGAAATGGGTAATTTATAGGTCTTGGAGCTTCAGGACTACAGGGATTGGGGAAGAGTTCAATGCAGAGTGTATGATTAGTATGTGGCACACTATTATTAACTACACTGTATGTTTCATTGATGTTTTGTTATATTTCTTATTACGTGAGAGCTAGACAGTGTGTGTGAATGTATGTGCCACCATGAATGTATGACACTCAGGAGACAGAATTGTGGAACCCATTCTCTTCTCTCACTACAAGTTCTAAGGAGATAACTCAAGTCTTCAGGTTAGAGCATCAAGTGTCTTTGCCCATGGAGTCATCTTGGTATCTCCTCAGTGAATGCTATTTTACAGTGCTTTTCCTTGCTTACCTCATGAGAAGCAACTGTTAGCCTAGCAAAAGGCTAACTCACACTCACTTCTGAACCAGGTTGTGCCACATTCTACATTGTATAAGGGAAAAACAGTGGGAGAGTCGAGAGTTCTTGTGGTTGGGTGCACAGAGATAAGTGACTTTTATGTGCTGAGTAAGCCTTCCACTAAGAGTCAACAAATCTACATTCGCCTCTTGTTTATATCTCACAGTAATTCTGAAAATGAGCTACTTCTCCATGTTCAAGAAAAGAAGTTCAGAGACTGTGTCTAAAGAAATAAGGCCAGAAACTAAGTCCCCATTAGATGTGGCTCTGTAAGACAGATTATTGTCTACAGAAGTAGATATCATCTCTTTTAATAAAAGATATCTTTAAAATACTCAACATGGATGCATTTATAAAAATGCACCATATGTTTTGTCATCCCTAGTTTGTTCTTCTCTGCATTACTACAAGTGTTGCATGGCTTCAGAAAATAATATAAAAAATAACTACTCCGAAATGGCAATGGTTTCTCCCCTGTCCCTTTGAGCTGCTAGTTCCTCTCCACTTTGCTCTGTCACCCTCCATAGGTGAGAATGATCTTCAAGACATGATAAAGGGGAGATGGGGTTCACAAGGTAAAGTGGCAGTAGAGTGACCTAGATGGCTGAGTATGGTGGTGCCACCCACTTAAATTTTCTCTCCTGCAGGTACTTTCTTCCTTTCAGCTCCTTTTCTCTATGTTTTCATCTGAGGTTTCCTTTTTAGTGGGAGACCAAGGAGCTTTGCATAGCTACAGGAATCAATTTTGTTGAGTTACATAACTCAGGTTTAATAGCCCTAGTTCCTTCTGCCTTCAGAACTGTCTTAGATAGCTTGTGTTTCCACAGTTGTCTGAGGTTTTCATGTCTTACTGTATAGTGCTTGAATGCACCTGCATGCATACATGCATGGCTATGGGGGGTGTCTAATTGATAGAACACATGGTGGAATAATTTCCTTGCTCTTTATATGAAGTCTCAATAACTAGTAAACTTACCTCCAAAGTAGTAACTATTTCCAGAATAGATCTGTAGCCAGGAGATGTCTGGAGGCAGGGATGCAGCATCATTATCCAGTGTGAGAGTAACACGATTTCTTCTGGCATTGATGCTGACAAAATGCCAGAGGCCATCATTCAAGCCACTGCCTGCAAGAGAAAGAGAAAGGGCTGTTTCATTAGGATGATTTCTCTCTTCTGCGTTATAGCTTAGTCTCTTTCCCTAAAACATTTCTGATAGTTTTTTCTTAGAAACAAATGGAACAAACCAAATATGTGGGACATCTGTGCCAAACAAAGGAATGCTATATATTACTTAGTATGGTGATGGATAGTTGAGGAAGAAAAAGCTGAAAAACAGTAACTGTTAAACCCCCTCAAATGATTCCAGTAATTATAATCTCAGACAGAGGAGTCATACGTCACTCTGACTTATCTAAAATTTGTATCCTGCTGTTATTGGAAGTTTGTTCAAGTTTTCATTTAAAACAATTGCCCCAATTATCAAATCTAGAATGTCATATACTCTTTTTAAGCTTTCTACTGCTGAGCTTCACTGGCTCTGGGAAATTATTTATTTAATTACACAGGATTATTTTGTTAAATTTTTTTCCTGTTTCTGTGACGAAATACAAATTTAACTCAATTAATAATGAGTTTATTTCATTTCGCAGTTCAAAGATTCAGTAGTGGCAGTGGCAGGAAAGTTGAAGCAACAGAAGCTTGAAGCACCTGCTTATGTCATATCCACAATTAGGAGATAGAGAAGGATGAATAGATAGTGCTTTCGATTTCTCTACAGTATTCCATCAAGGATCAGATCACCAGCCCAGAGAATGGTCCTGCTTAAAATTGTGAGGATGGTTCTTTCTATATGCACTACCATACTCAGGGAAATCTCTCACAGATATTCTCAGTCTAACGTTAATTTCTGCAACCCCTTGTGGTGTTCCTGGCAGTTTCCTCACCTGCAAAATGGGAACACTGATTCTACTTAAACATGACCCCAGGGACTAAAACTACTACTGTAATTGTATGTGCTGATAGTCCTCCTTAAGTGTCCAGTCACTGATGTGAACTAACACAGATGAATAGAACCATAAGTTCCAAAGAGCCTGGGGTAAGGAAAGTGCACATATCAATATTGCATATCTTGGTATTTTGAAATAATTCACAGACAAAAGGCAGAAAAAACTGTTCAAGGGGCTAAAATACCATCCATTCATTTTAAGTGAATGAGGAAGAGAAATAACAACCCATCGAGTGGACACCTGATTCTGGGCATGGAATGTCTGCTTCACTTCTAAATTCATAGGAGCTATGATTACCCACACAAGACATCCATAAAATTTGTCCTACCCATGCCCTGTCACTCTGTGTGAAGAACATAAGACACCTCAAGTCACCATGACTTCTATGCAGTTAATGGTTGCTGGAAAAGAGGGCATTTCCTTGAATAGTGAAGGCACGAGTAAGGTACTTCAGAACCTGTAAATCCTGATTCACACTCCCGGAAACAACACTAATGGGACCACTTGTGTTATTAAAAGCCTAGTTGATGAAAGTGAAAAGGGAATTTGTTTGGGAGGAGGTATCAATAGGAGTGGGGGGGAGCAGAAGAGTGAAAAAGAAAGAGAGGAGAAAGCAAAAAAAGAGTAATTAAAATGGATACAATCAAAATACATTAGCCAATTGAGCAAAAATTTGAGAAGACAGTTATTTGTCCAGATAATAAAGAAATGGTTCATAGAAAATAGAAGACAATGGGTAGAGAGATGGATCAAAAATGACAATCAAAGCAGGTGGAAAGAGAAACCAGTCACCAAGTCCTTATGTGCCAGGCTAGAAAGAACATCCAGCAAGAGCCTTTGAAACAGGGTTCTGGAGAGTATTTTACTCAAATCAATTTCCTCAAAATCTAGTGGAGGGAATGTGAACATTAGCACTAAAACAAACAAACAAACAAACAAACAAACAAACAAACAGCAACAACCAAGACAAAAAAATAAAACCCATGATTTTGATGGCTCTGACATAGTTACAGGGGCAGAATACCTTGCTTGACAATCCCACAAACCCTCCTAAAAACTAGAGGCTGTGTCACAAGCATTTATAATCCCAGAATGGCTATAATCATAGGGAGGTATAGACAGAAGAATCTGTAAAAGTATTTAGGCCAGCTAACTCTGCAAGTCTCAAGCAATCTCTCATGACAATGCATAAAATTAAAGACCAATAACCAAAGGTTGTCCACTGACTTTATATGCATATTCAGGTGCTTCAACACCCCTAAGCAAGTGCCCCATAACCTCACAGAGAAGCACATGAACTTACTTCCCCAACTTTTCTTTCTTCCTGCTCCAATCACACACAAAAAACCACAAATGTATTTTAATGAGTTTGACAAAATAAAATCAGAGAAAGAATCACTGCAGTAAAACAAAGGAATCAGTGAGTGCCTTCAACTTGAGAATAACTGTGCCAGAGATATACATACTCAGAGGGTAATATGACCCTAGAGGCAGTGCCCCCCAGTCCTATTCACTAGTGAAGATCACTGCAAAAGACTGTATGACAAGACTATAGGTAAGGTATCAGCTGAAAAAAGCAGAGCTGGGGTAAACAAGAAGCAAATTCTAGAGGAACACTAGATAGGACTTGGCAGAGGCCCCTGGAGCATTCAACGAAAAGTTCTCTGGAAAAAAAAGACAGAAAGAAGCCTGTCTAGCTCTGAGTGACCAGGGAAAGGCAACCAGCTCTGAGCCTCTGTGTAGAAAATCCAACACAGGGTGGTTCCAGCTCACTATACCAAACCTGGATCCCAGCTGTGCTTTTACCAGGGCAGCTGTGTCCCATCTGCTCAGACAAGCACTGATGACAGGTATCCACCATCTTGCAACAAGCTCTCTCAACATCTGTTTTCCCTGGAGGGGAGACCCAGAGGTTTCTCCACCTGGTGACACTATCTTCTCTCATAGGCAGCTGTCCCAGACAAGCTAGGCTTTGGGTCTTGGCCATGGATACTATGTTAATGAAGTAATACTTTTGCCACTTTTTTCCTAGTGATGAACATTTAATATTTTGCAAGAACATTTGAGGTGCAAGATGACTCTAGGCCTGTTTTGGTTTTATCTGTATACTAATTTAAATATATCTCCATAACACATAAAGTCATATTTAAAAGTAAGCTAATGACAGTTCAGGATGGGAACTGTGATTCACCAAACACGTGGATAGGCATAGGCCATAGTAGGATGGCAGTACACAAAGTCTTACAAGTTCACAGTAATCACAGGCCTGACTATCTACCCTCATTACAATTACAGATGCATACCATCAGAGGACATGACTAAGGTATAGGTGTAGGAACAAGATTTTTCCTTCAACTGTTCATATATGAATTCCGTGCTCTGTTCCTTTACAATACCATAATCCATGTCTATGTTTGATTGTTGTTATTGTTGGTGGTGTGGTGTGGTGTGGTGTGGTGTGTGTGTGTGTGTGTGTGTGTGTGTGTGTGTGTCTGTGTGTGTGTGTGTGTGTGTGTGTGTGTTTTGAATATGTTTGTGTATATGTGAATGGTAGAGGCTGAGACCAGATATTTTCTTTAGACACTACTACTTTTTTTTTTTTGAGACAAAATCTTTCAGTGATTCTCTAATATGTTTTTTGACTATCTGGATGGTCATTGAACTCCAGGATTCCCCTTCAGCTCTTACAATTCTTTCTCTAATTCCTCCAACGAGGGTCCTGTTCTCAGTTCAATGGTTTTCTGCTAACATTCACCTATGTGTTTGACATGCTCTGGCTGTGTCTCTAAGGTGACATCTATATCCGATTCCTGTCAGCATACACTTCTTAGCTTCATCAATCTTATCTAGTTTTGGGGGCTCTATATGCATGGACTGTGTAGCCATGTGGAGCAGGCTCTGAATAGCCATTCATTTAGTCTCTGCTCTAAAGTTTGCCTTCATAACCTCTCCTATGAATATTTTTGTTCCCCAATTTAAGGAGAAGTGAAATGTCCACACTTTGGTCATCCTTCTTCTTCAGCTTCTTGTGGTCTGTGGACTGCATCATGGGTAATTCAAGGTTTTGGAATAATATCCACATATCAGTGAGTGCATACCCTGTGGTTTGGTTACCTCACTCAGGATGAAATTTCCTACTTCCATCCATTTGCCTAAGAATTTCATGAAGTCATTGTTTTTGATATGAGTAGTACTCCACTGTGTAGATGTACTACATTATCAGTATCCATTCCTCTGGTGAAGAGTATTTGAGTTCATTCCAGCTTCTGGCTATTATAAATAAGGCTGCTATGAACATAGTAGAGGATGTGCCTTTGTTCTATGTTGGAGCATCTTTTCGGTATATGCCCATGAGAGGTAGAGCTGGGTGCTCTGGTAGTGCAATATCCAATATTTAGAGGAATCTCCAGACTAATTTCCAGAGTGGTTTTACCAGTTTACAATCCCATCAACAATGGAGGAGTGTTCCTCTTTCTCCACATCCTCGCCAGCACCTGTTGTCACCTGAATTTTTTATCCTAGCCATTCTGACTTGTGGGAGGTGAAATATCAGGGTTGTTTGAATTTGCATTTCCCTGATGACCAAGGATGTTAAATATTTCTTTTTATTATTATTATTATTATTATTATTATTATTATTATTATTAACTTGAGTATTTCTTATTTACATTTCAAGTGTTATTCCCTTTCCCGGTTTCTGGGCCAACATCCCCCTAACCCCTTCCACTCCCTTTCTTTATGGGTGTTCTCCTCCTCATCCTCCCCCAATTGCCGCCCTCCGCTCAACAATCACGTTCACTGGGGGTTCAGTCTTAGCAGGACACAGGGCTTCCCCTTACACTGGTGATCTTACAAGAATATTCAATGCTACCTATGAGGTCAGAGTCCAGGGTCAGTCCATGAATAGTCTTTAGGTAGTGGCTTTGTCCCTGGAAGCTCTGGTTGCTTGGCATTGTTGTTCATATGGGGTCTCGAGCCCCTTCAAGCTCTTCCAGTTCTTTCTCTGATTCCTTCAACGGGGGTCCTGTTCTCAGTTCATGCTTTGCTGCTGGCATTCGCCTCTGTATTTGCTGTATTCTGGCTGTGTCTCTCAGGAGCGATCTACATCCGGCTCCTGTCTGCCTGCACTTCTTTGCTTTGTCCATCTTGTCTAACTGGGTGGCTGTATATGTATGGGCCACATGTGGGGCAGGCTCTGAATGGGTGTTCCTTTTGTCTCTGTTTTAATCTTTGTCTCTCTATTCCCTGACAAGGGTATTGTTGTTCCCCTTTTAAAGAAGGAGTGAAGCATTCACATTTTGATCATCCATCTTGAGTTTCATGTGTTCTAGGCACCTAGGGTAATTCAAGCATTTGGGCTAATAGCCACTTATCAATGAGTGCATACCATGTGTGTTTTTCTGTGATTGGGTTACCTCACTCAGGATGATATTTTCCAGTTCCAAACATTTGCCTATGAATTTCATAAAGGCATTGTTTTTGATAGCTGAGTAATATTCCATTGTGTAGATGTACCACATTTTCTGTACCCATTCCTCTGTTGAAGGCATCTGGGTTCTTTCCAGCTTCTGGCTATTATAAATAAGGCTACTATGAACATAGTGGAGCACGTGTCCTTTTTATATGTTGGGGCATCTTTTGGGTATATGCCCAAGAGAGGTATACCTCTCAGCCATTTGATATTACTCAGCTGAGAATTCTTTGTTTAGCTCTGTACCCCATTTTTAATAGGGTTATTTGGCTCTCTGGATACTAACTTCTTGAGTTCTTTGAATATTTTGAATATTAGCCCTCTATCTGATGTAGGATTGGTAAAGATCTTTTCCCAACCTTTTGGTTGTCGTTTTTGTCCTAATGACAGTGTCCTTTTCCTTACAGAAGCTTTGCAGTTTTATGAGGTCCCATTTGTTTATTCTTGATCTTAGAGCATAAGATGTGTTTTGTTCAGGAAATTTTCCCCAGTGCCCATGTGTTGGAGGCTCTTCTCCACTTTTTCTTCTATTAGTTTAACTGTATTGGGTTTGATGTGGAGGTCCTTGATCCATTTGGACTTAAGCTTTGTAGAGGGCATTAAGTATGGTTAGATGTGCATTCTTCTACATCCTGAACTCCAATTGAACCAGTACCATTAGCTGAAAATGCTATCTTCTTTCTATCGAATGGTTTTAGCTCCCTTGTCAAAGATCAAGAAACCATATGTTTGTGGGTAAATTTCTGTGTCTTCAATTCTATTCCACTGATCTACCTCCCTGTCACTGTACCAATACCACACAGTTTTTGTCACTATCGCTCTGTAATACTGTTTCAGGTTAAGGATGGTGATTCCCCCAGAAGTTCTTTTATTATTGAAGATAGTTTTTACTCTCTTTGGTTTTTTTGTTATTCCAAATGAATTTGCAAATTGCTCTTTCTAACTCTATGAAGAACTGAGTTGTAATTTTGATTGAGGTCTCATGGAATCTATAGATTACTTTTGGCAAAATGGCCATTTTTACTATATTAATCCTGCAAATCTATGAGCATGTGAGGTCTTTCCATCTTCTGAGATCTTCTTCAATTTCTTTCTTAAGAAACGTGAAGTTCTTGTGATACTGATCTTTCACTTGCACTGATCTTTCACAGAGTCACACTGTGGTATTTTATATTATTTGGGACTATTGTGAAGGGTGTCATTTTCCTAATTTATCTCTCATTCTGCTTATCCTTTATGTAGAGGAAGGAATCTGATTTGTTTGAGTTAATTTTATACCCAACCACTTTGCTCAAGTTGTTTATCTGGTTTATTTGCTCTCCGCTGGAAATTTTGGGGACACTTAAATATATTATCATATGATCTGCAAATGTGATATTTTGACTTCTTCCTTTCCAATTTGTATCCCTTTTATGTACTTTTGTATCCTGAATCCTCTCTAGGACTTTGAGTACAATATTGAATAAAAAGGGGAAAAATGGATAGCCTGTGTAGTTCCTGATTTGAGTGGGATTTCTTCAAGTTTCTCTCCATTTAGTTTAATGTTTGTTACTGGCTTGCTATATGTTGCTTTTTCTGTGTTTCGTTATAGGCCTTGAATCACTGACTTTCCAGGATTTTTATCATGATGGGGTGTTGAATTGTTTCATGCTTTCTCAGCATCTAATGAAATGATCATGTGGTCTTTCTCTTTGAATTTGTTTATATAGTGGATCAAGTTAACAGATTTCTGTATATTGAATCATCCCTGCATCATTAGGATGAATTCTACTTGGTCTTGATGGATGATCATTGTGACATGTTTTTGCACTCAGTTTGAAACAATTTCATTGAATATTTTTGTGTTGACATTCATAAGGGAAATTAGTCTGAAGTTCTCTTTCTTTTATGGGTCTTTGTGTAGTTTAGGTATAAGCATAATTGTGGCTCCTAGAAGGAATTGGGTAGAAATCTGTCTGTTTTAATTTGGTGGAATAGTTTGGACAGCATTCTTATGAGGTCTTCTATGAAGGACCAATAGAATTCTTCACTAAACACTCTGATCCAGTGCTCTTTTTGATTGGGAGATTTTAATAACTGTTTCTATTTCTTTAAGAGTTTTGGGATTGTATAGATGGTTTATCTGATCCTAGTTTAACTTTGGTACCTTGTATTTGTCTAGAAAATTATCCATTTCCTCCAGATTTTCCAGTTTTGTTGAAGGTAGGCCTCTGTAGTGGGATCTGATGATTTTTTGATTTTCCTCAGATTTTGTTGTTAGGTTTCTCTTTTCATTTCTGATTTTGTTAATTTGGATACACTCTCTGTGCCCTCTGGTTAATCTGGCTAAGGGTTTGTCTATCTTGTTGATTTTCCTAAAAAAACAGTTCTTGGTTTTGTTGATCCTGTGTATAGTCATTTTTGTCTCTACTTGGCTGATTTCAGCCCTGAGTTTGATTATTTCCTGTCTTCTTTTCCTCTTCGGTGTATTTCCTTCTTCTTAATCTAGAGCTTTTAGGTGTGCTGTCAAGCTGCTAATATACACTTTCTCCTGTTTCTTTTTGGAGGCACTCTTAACTATGAGGTTTCCTTGTGCACTTCTCTCATTGTGTCCCATAATTTGAGTATGTTGTGCCTTCATTTTCATTAAATTCTAAAAAGTCTTTGATTTCTTTCTTTCTTTCTTCTTTGACCATGTTATCATTGAGTAGAGCATTGTTCAACTTCCATGTATATGTGGACTTTCTGCCGTTTTTATTGTTATTGAAGACCATTCTTAGTCCACGTTTATCTGATAGGATGAATGGGATTATTTCAGTCTTCTTGTGTTTGATGACGCCCGTTTTGTGACCGATTATATGGTCAATTTTGGAGAAGGTACCATGAGGTGCTGAGAAGAAGTTATATTCTTTTGTTTTAGGATGAAATGTTCTATAAGTCCATTTAGTTCATAACTTCTGTTAGCTTCTCTATGTTTCTGCTTAATCTGAGTTTCCATGATTTGTCCATTGATGAGCGTGGGGTGTTGAAATTTCCTACTATTATCGTGTGAGTTGCAATGTGTGCTTTGATCTTTAGTAAGGTTTCTTTTATGAATGTAGGTGCCATTGCATTTGGAGCATAGATATTTAGGATTGAGAGTTAAACTTACTGGATTTGTCTTTTGATGAATGGGAAGTGTCCTTCCTTATCCTTTTTGATAACTTTTCTTAAAAGTGGAATTTATTCGATATTTGAATGGGTATTCCAGGTTTTTTCTTCAGACCATTTGCTTAGAAAGTTGTTTTTCAGCCTTTTACTCTGAGGTAGTGTCTGTCTTTGTCTCTGAGGTTTGTTTCCTGTATGCAGCAAAACCCTGGGTTTTCTTTAAGTATACTGTCTGTTAGTCATTTTTTTATTAGTGAAATGAGTCCAATGATGTTAAGAGATGTTAAGGGATAGTGATTGTTTTTCCTATTTTGCTGTTGTTGTTTTTGTTGTTGTTGTTGTTTTTGTTGGTAAATGTGGAATTATGTTTGTGTGTCTCCTTCTTTTGGTTTCATTGCGAATGCACTACTTTCATGCTTTTTCTGTGGTGTAGTTTCCCTCCTTGTGTTGGGGTTTTACATTTATTATCCTTTGTAGGCCTGGATGTATAGAAATATATTATGCAAATTTGGTTTTGTCATGGAATATCTTGGATTCTGCATGCATGCTAATTGAGAATTTTGTTGGATATTGTAGCCAGGGCTGGAATTTGTGTTCTCTTATTGTCTGTATGACATCTGCCCAGGATCTTCTGGTTTTTATAGTATCTGGTGAAAAATCTGGTGTAATTCTGATAAGTCAAACTTTATTTGTTTCTTGACCCTTTCCCCTTTCTGTTTTTAATGTTCTTTCTTTGCTTTGTACATTTGGGGTTTTGAATATTATATGACAGGAGGAATTTCTTTTCTGGTCCAATCTATTTGGAGTTTTGTAGGCTTTTTGTATGTTTATGGAGATCTCTTTCTTAAGGTTAAGGTAGTTTTGTTCTATAATTTTGTTGAAGATATTTACTGACCCTTTAAGTTGGGAGTCTTACTCTCTTCTATACATATTATCCTTAAGTTTGATCTTCTCATTGTGTCCTGGATTTCCTGGATGTTTTGACCTAGGAGCTTTTTGTGTTTTACATCATCTTTGATGGTTGTGTGGATGTTTTCTATGGTATCTTCTGACCCTTAGATTCTCTCTTCTTTCTATTGTATTCTGCTGGTGATTCTTGCATCTATGACTCCTGATCTCTTTCCTATGTTTTCTATCTCCAGAGTTGTCCTTCTCTGTGTTTTCGTTATTGTTTCGGTTTTCAATTTTACATCCTGGATGGTTTTTTTCAATTACTTCACCTGTTCCTTTGTGTTTCGCTGTGACTCTTTAAAGGATTTGTGTTTCATCATTAAGGACTTGTACTTCTTTACTTGTGTTGTTCTGTATTTCTTTAAGGGAGTTATTTTTGTCCTTCTTAAAATCCTCTATCATCATCATAAGATGTAATTTTAAATCAAAATCTTGCTATTCTGGTGTACTTGGATATCCAGTATTTGCTTTGGTAACTGACTCTGCTTTGAGACTGTTCTCTGGTTTGAGAACTAGACTCTGTGGATGTCAAATATTCTTGTTTTCTGTTCCTTAGATTCCCGTGCTTGTCCCTCACCAACAGGATGTCTCTGGTGTTAACTTCTCTTGCTGTCTCTGACAGTGGGTTGACTCTCCTGTAGGCCTCCTTGTCAGCACCCCTTTAGACCAGTTTTCTTTCAGCCAAATCTGGGAATAGAGAGCTGCTCTTGAGAATTGTGTGACCTGAAGCCTCCAGGTGCATTGTTTGGTGCAGAAGATTTGGTCTTACCTCTGCTCTCAGGTATGTAGGCACTCCTGGCAACTGGCTTTCAGGTCTTGGTGCAGGCAGAAATCTGAAGGGTTCTGCCCATGACTACTCCTAGGTCCCAGTGCCCAGAGGGAACAGATGGCACTAGGTGGTTTCTTCTTGTGTCAGGAATGTGGACTGAACATAGTTGTCTCCTCTGTGTTCTAGGATTGTCTGCACTTCTGAGGGTCCTGCTCTCTCCTCCATGGCATTTTGGTGCAGGGAGCTGTGAGACTGGATTAGTTCAATTCCTGGCACAAGCAGAAACTAGAAGGTTCCTACTGCTGACTTCCAATACATTCATGTATCTAGAGGCCACTATGCAGTTTTCTCTTGGGCTGGGAATTTGAGAAGAAGTGGCCAGAAGTGGAGGGCTCCCTGGGCTCTCAGGATTGTCTGCACTTCTAGGAGTTCAGCTCTCTTCCCCCAAAACCTACATTTAAAGACAGAGTTTTCAGTGTTCCTGTGCATCTTCATTTCTGACAATTCCGCGTTCCTTTAAAATTTGATCCAGTGTATTAAACATACTTTATATATATATATATATATATATATATATATATATATATATTTACATACACACACAACACACACACACACACACACACTTTTTTTTTCTTCACATGAAAGCTAGGCATGATCCTCATGATTGTTACTTATTCGGAATAAACTAACCCAATTTGCCCCTATTGAGTGTTAGAGGATTTAAAGCAGTGGTTCATTCTTTTCTCCCATTAGTTTATTTATACATTTTTACATCCACATCATAGTCACCACCCCCATCCTCCCAGTTCCCCCTCATAGATCCCATTAGCCTCCTCTTCTTCTCTGAGAATTTGGAGGCCCCCAGGTTTACAAAACCACCCTGGCACATGAAATCATTGCAGGACAAAATACATCTTCTCCCACTAAGTCCAGATAAGACAGCCCAGGTAAGGGAATAGGATTAACAGGCAGACAACCAAGTATGGGACAATCCACACTCCAGTTGTTGAGTGACTCACAATACTAACTAATACTGGATAGTATTGGTATAGAGTTGTTGATCAATGGAATTGAATTGAAGACACATAATTAAACCCTGGGACCTATGAACACTTGATATTTGACAAAACCAAAAATTACATAATGCATAAAGGAAAGCATCTTCATCAAGTGGTACTGGTCAAACAAAAAAGTTGCATGTAGAAGAATGCAACTAGATCTATATTTATCACCCTGCATGAAACTCAAGTTCAAGTGAATCAAAGACATCAACAGAAAACAGGATACACTAAATCTAATAGAAGAGAAAATTGGAATATCCTTAATCATTTTGCTGCTACAAAATTGGGAGACAACCTTCTGAACAAAATACAAATAGCTAGAACTCTAAGTTCAACAATTAATAAATAGGACCACTCTCTGCCCCCAGACCCTGTGAGAGAGAGACCCAACCGCCTGGTCAGGTGGGCACTCCTGAGGCTGCAGAGCAGAAGAGACCACCAACACTGCTCACCCCTGCCCACATCCCTGGCCCAAGAGGAAACTGTATAAGGCCTCTGGGCTCCCGTGGGGGAGGGCCCAGGAGCGGCAGGACCCCTGTGCCTGAGACACCACCAGAACCAGAAGGAAACAGACCGGATAAACAGTTCTCTGCACCCAAATCCCGTGGGAGGGAGAACTGAACCTTCAGAGAGGCAGACAAGCCTGGGAAACCAGAAGAGACTGCTCTCTGCACACACATCTCGGACGCCAGAGGAAAAAGCAAAAGACCATCTGGAACCCTGGTGCACTGAAGCTCCCGGAAGGGGCGGCACAGGTCTTCCTGGTTGCTGCCGCTGCAGAGAGCCCGTGGGCAGCACCCCATGAGCGAACTTGATCCTCAGGACCACAGGTAAGACCAACTTTTCTGCTGCAAGTGACCTGCCTGGTGAACTCAAGACACAGGCCCACAGGAACAGCTGAAGACCTGTAGAGAGGAAAAACCACACGCCGGAAAGCAGAACACTCTGTCCCCATAACTGACTGAAAGAGAGGAAAACAGGTCTACAGCACTCCTGACACACAGGCTTATAGGACAGTCTAGCCACTGTCAGAAATAGCAGAACAAAGTAACACTAGAGATAATCTGATGGCGAGAGGCAAGCACAGGAACCCAAGCAACAGAAACCAAGACTACATGGCACCATCGGAGCCCAATTCTCCCATCAAAACCAACATGGAATATCCAAACACACCAGAAAAGCAAGATCTAGTTCCAAAATCATTTTTGATCATGATGCTGGAGGACTTCAAGAAAGACGTGAAGAACTCCCTTAGAGAACAAGTAGAAGCCTACAGAGAGGAATCGCAAAAATGCCTGAAAGAATTCCAGGAAAACATAAATAAACAAGTAGAAGCCCATAGAGAGGAGACACAAAAATCCCTGAAAGAATTCCAGGAAAACATAAATAAACAAGTAGAAGCCCATAGAGAGGAGGCACAAAAATCCCTGAAAGAATTCCAGGAAAACACAATCAAACAGTTGAAGGAATTAAAAATGGAAATAGAAGCAATCAAGAAAGAACACATGGAAACAACCCTGGATATAGAAAACCAACAGAAGAGACAAGGAGCTGTAGATACAAGCTTCACCAACAGAATACAAGAGATGGAAGAGAGATCTCAGGAGCAGAAGATTCCATAGAAATCATTGACTCAACTGTCAAAGATAATGTAAAGCTGGAAAAAGCTACTGGTCCAAAACATACAGGAAATCCAGGACTCAATGAGAAGATCAAACCTAAGGATAATAGGTATAGAAGAGAGTGAAGACTCCCAACTCAAAGGACCAGTAAATATCTTCAACAAAATCATAGAAGAAAACTTCCCTAACCTAAAAAAAGAGATAACCATAGACATACAAGAAGCCTACAGAACTCCAAATAGATTGGACCAGAAAAGAAACACCTCCCATCACATAATTGTCAAAACACCAAACGCACAAAATAAAGAAAGAATATTAAAAGCAGTAAGGGAAAAAGGTCAAGTAACATATAAAGGGAGACCTATCAGAATCACACCAGACTTCTCGCCAGAAACTATGAAGGCCAGAAGATCCTGGACTGATGTTATACAGACCCTAAGAGAACACAAATGCCAGCCCAGGTTACTGTATCCAGCAAAACTCTCAATTAACATTGATGGAGAAACCAAGATATTCCATGACAAAACCAAATTTACACAATATCTTTCCACAAATCCATCACTACAAAGGATAATAAATGGTAAAGCCCAACATAAGGAGGCAAGCTATACCCTAGAAGAAGCAAGAAACTAATCGTCTTGGCAACAAAACAAAGAGAATAAAAGCACACAAACATAACCTCACATCCAAATATGAATATAACGGGAAGCAATAATCACTATTCCTTAATATCTCTCAATATCAATGGCCTCAACTCCCCAATAAAAAGACATAGATTAACAAACTGGATACACAACGAGGACCCTGCATTCTGCTGCCTACAGGAAACACACCTCAGAGACAAAGACAGACACTACCTCAGAGTGAAAGTCTGGAAAACAACTTTCCAAGCAAATGGTCAGAAGAAGCAAGCTGGAGTAGCCATTCTAATATCAAATAAAATCAATTTCCAACTAAAAGTCATCAAAAAAGATAAGGAAGGACACTTCATATTCATCAAAGGAAAAATCCACCAAGATGAACTCTCAATCCTAAATATCTATGCCCCAAATACAAGGGTACCTACATACATAAAAGAAACCTTACTAAAGCTCAAAGCACACATTGCACCTCACACAATAATAGTGGGAGATTTCAACACACCACTCTCATCAATGGACAGATCGTGGAAACAGAAATTAAACAGTGATGTCGACAGACTAAGAGAAGTCATGAGCCAAATGGACTTAACGGATATTTATAGAACATTCTATCCTAAAGCAAAAGGATATACCTTCTTCTCAGCTCCTCATGGTACTTTCTCCAAAATTGACCATATAATTGGTCAAAAAACAGGCCTCAACAGGTACAGAAAGATAGAAATAATCCCATGTGTGCTATCTGACCACCACGGCCTAAAACTGGTCTTCAATAACAATAAGGGAAGAATGCCCACATATACGTGGAAATTGAACAATGCTCTACTCAATGATAACCTGGTCAGGAAGAAATAAAGAAAGAAGTTAAAAACTTTTTAGAATTTAATGAAAATGAAGATACAACATACTCAAACTTATGGTACACAATGAAAGCTGTGCTAAGAGGAAAACTCATAGCGCTGAGTGTCTGCAGAAAGAAACAGGAAAGAGCATATGTCAGCAGCTTGACAGCACACCTAAAAGCTCTAGAACAAAAAGAAGCAAATACACCCAGGAGGAGTAGAAGGCAGGAAATAATCAAACTCAGAGCTGAAATCAACCAAGTAGAAACAAAAAGGACCACAGAAAGAATCAACAGAACCAAAAGTTGGTTCTTTGAGAAAATCAACAAGACAGATAAACCCTTAGCCAGACTAATGAGAGGACACAGAGAGTGTGTCCAAATTAACAAAATCAGAAATGAAAAGGGAGACATAACTACAGATTCAGAGGAAATTCAAAAAATCATCAGATCTTATTATAAAAGCCTATATTCAAAAAAATTGAAAATCTTCAGGAAATGGACAATTTCCTAGACACATACCAGGTATCGAAGTTAAATCAGGAACAGATAAACCAGTTAAACAACCCCATAACTCCTAAGGAAATAGAAGCAGTCATTAAAGGTCTCCCAACCAAAAAGAGCCCAGGTCCAGACGGGTTTAGTGCAGAATTCTATCAAACCTTCATAGAAGACCTCATACCAATATTATCCAAACTATTCCACAAAATTGAAACAGATGGAGCACTACGGAATTCCTTCTACGAAGCCACAATTACTCTTATACCTAAACCACACAAAGACACAACAAAGAAAGAGAACTTCAGACCAATTTCCCTTATGAAAATCGATGCAAAAATACTCAATAAAATTCTGGCAAACCGAATTCAAGAGCACATCAAAACAATCATCCACCATGATCAAGTAGGCTTCATCCCAGGCATGCAGGGATGGTTTAATATACGGAAAACCATCAACGTGATCCATTATATAAACAAACTGAAAGAACAGAACCACATGATCATTTCATTAGATGCTGAGAAAGCATTTGACAAAATTCAACACCCCTTCATGATAAAAGTCCTGGAAAGAATAGGAACTCAAGGCCCATACCTAAACATAGTAAAAGCCATATACAGCAAACCAGTTGCTAACATTAAACTAAATGTAGAGAAACTTGAAGCAATCCCACTAAAATCAGGGACTAGACAAGGCTGCCCACTCTCTCCCTACTTATTCAATATAGTTTTGAAGTTCTAGCCAGAGCAATCAGACAACAAAAGGAGATCAAGGGGACACAGACCGGAAAAGAAGAGGTCAAAATATCACTATTTGCAGATGACATGATAGTATATTTAAGTGATCCCAAAAGTTCCACCAGAGAACTACTAAAGCTGATAAACAACTTCAGCAAAGTGGCTGGGTATAAAATTAACTCAAATAAATCAGTTGCCTTCCTCTATACAAAAGAGAAACAAGCCGAAAAAGAAATTAGGGAAACGACACCCTTCATAATAGACCCAAATGATATAAAGTACCTCGGTGTGACTTTAACCAAGCAAGTAAAAGATCTGTACAATAAGAACTTCAAGACACTGAGGAAAGAAATTGAAGAAGACCTCAGAAGATGGAAAGATCTCCCATGCTCATGGATTGGCAGGATTAATTTAGTAAAAATGGCCATTTTACCAAAAGCAATCTACAGATTCAATGCAATCCCCATCAAAATACCAATCCAATTCTTCAAAGAGTTAGACAGAACAATTTGCAAATTCATCTGGAGCAACAAAAAACCCAGGATAGCTAAAACTATTCTCAACAGTAAAAGGACTTCAGGGGGAATCACTATCCCTGAACTCAAGCCGTATTACAGAGCAATAGTGATAAAACTGCATGGTATTGGTACAGAGACAGACAGATAGACCAATGGAACAGAATTGAAGACTCAGAAATGAACCCACACACCTATGGTCACTTGATTTTTGACAAAGGAGCCAAAACCATCCAATGGAAAAAAGAGCATTTTCAGCAAATGGTGCTGGTTCAACTGGAGGGCAACATGTAGAAGATTGCAGATCGATCCATCCTTATCACCCTGTACAAAGCTTAAGTCCAAGTGGATCAAGGACCTCCACATCAAACCAGACACACGCAAACTAATAGAAGAAAAACTAGGGAAGCATCTGGAACACATGGGCACTGGAAAAAATTTCCTGAACAAAACACCAATGGCTTATGCTCTAAAATCAAGAATCGACAAATGGGATCTCATAAAACTGCAAAGCTTCTGTAAGGCAAAGGACACTGTGGTTAGGACAAAACGGCAACCAACAGATTGGGAAAAGATCTTTACCAATCCTACAACAGATACAGGCCTTATATCCAAAATATACAAAGAACTCAAGAAGTTAGACCGCAGGGAAACAAATAACCCTATTAAAAAATGGGGTTCAGAGCTAAACAAAGAATTCACAGCTGAGGAATGCCGAATGGCTGAGAAACACCTAAAGAAATGTTCAACATCTTTAGTCATAAGGGAAATGCAAATCAAAACAACCCTGAGATTTCACCTCACACCAGTGAGAATGGCTAAGATCAAAAACTCAGGTGACAGCAGATGCTGGCGAGGATGTGGAGAAAGAGGAACACTCCTCCATTGTTGGTGGGATTGCATACTGGTAAAACCATTCTGGAAATCAGTCTGGAGGTTCCTCAGAAAATTGGACATTGAACTGCCTGAGGATCCAGCTATACCTCTCTTGGGCATATACCCAAAAGATGCCTCAACATATAAAAGAGACACGTGCTCCACTATGTTCATCGCAGCCTTATTTATAATAGCCAGAAAATGGAAAGAACCCAGATGCCCTTCAACAGAGGAATGGATACAGAAAATGTGGTACATCTACACAATGGAGTATTACTCAGCTCTCAAAAACAACGAGTTTATGAAATTCGTAGGCAAATGGTTGGAACTGGAAAATATCATTCTGAGTGAGCTAACCCAATCACAGAAAGACATCCATGGTATGCACTCATTGATAAGTGGCTATTAGCCCAAATGCTTGAATTACCCTAGATCCCTAGAACAAACGAAACTCAAGACGGATGATCAAAATATGAATGCTTCACTCCTTCTTTAAATGAGGAAAAAGAATACCCTTGGCTGGGAAGGGAGAGGCAAAGATTAAAACAGAGACTGAAGGAACACCCATTCAGAACCTGCCCCACAGGTGGCCCATACATATACAGCCACCCAATTGGACAAGATGGATGAAGCAAAGAAGTGCAGACTGACAGGAGCCGGATGTAGATCGCTCCTGAGAGACACAGCCAGAATACAGCAAATACAGAGGCGAATGCCAGCAGCAAACCACTGAACTGAGAATAGGTCCCCCGTTGAAGGAATCAGAGAAAGAACTGGAAGAGCTTGAAGGGGCTCGAGACCCCAAAAGTACAACAATGTCAAGCAACCAGAGCTTCCAGGGACTAAGCCACTACCTAAATACTATACATGGACTGACCCTGGACTCTGACCCCATAGGTAGCAATGAATATCCTAGTAAGAGCACCAGTGGAAGGGGAAGCCCTGGGTCCTGCTAAGACTGAACCCCCAGTGAACTAGACTATGGGGGGAGGGCGGCATTGGGGGGAGGGTTGGGAGGGGGACACCCATAAGGAAGGGGAGGGGGGAGGGGGATGTTTGCCCGGAAACCGGGAAAGGGAATAACACTTGAAATGTATATAAGAAATACTCAAGTTAATAAAAAAAAAAAATAAATAAATAAATAGGACCACATGAAATTGCAAATATTCCACAAGACAAAAGACCCAGTCAATAGAGGAGTGGTTCTTAACCTGCAGGTTGTGACCCCTTTGAATTTGAATGGTATTTCACAGGAGACACATATCAAGGATCCTGCGTATCAGATATTTGTGCTACAATGCATAATAGTAGCAACATTAAAGTTAAGAATTAGCAATACAAATAATTTTATGATTGGGGTGCAGCATAGCATGATAACTTTATTAAAGAGTCATAGCATTTAGAACCACTGATCTAGAGGGAAACATAATATGTCTTGATTTACATGCAAATTTTTGCATTATTTCTGAAAGATGATATACCCTTAATACCAAACATCTTACAAATGTGGTATTTCATTTTTCATGGAAGCTGTCTAAAGCACTAATTCTAAAATAATGATGCCTGAAGCCAACTTCTAAGGTGTTAATACTTAATGAGGCCATTGTTTACAACAGTAAAAGGTCAAAATAATGAATATTTCCAATAACACTGAATTAGTTGAATTGTATATGGTAAATTCATGTTAGGAATTATGATTTCCTTTTGGAAATAAAAACTAAACCCATACATTGTAACAAAGTTTTCCAAGATATCTACTGAATTGTCAGCTGTAGAGTTGGCATGGAATCTATGGGAGTGGCCCTAGCTGAGATTCCTGCCAGAGTCTGAGGTAGCTTCTCCTGTAGCCAGGCAGGATTTTCAGGGGAGGGAGAGGGATATAACACACCACCCACAAAACCTTCAACCCAAAACTTGCCTTTTCTATAAATTGTGCAGGGATAGAGATGGAGGAGAGACTGAGGGAACAAACATCCAATGACTGCCCCAACTTGGGATCCATCCCATGTGAGATAGCTATCCCCTGATACTATTAATCATATTTTGCCATGCTTGCAGACAGAAATATAGCATCATTGTCTCTTTTACAATCACCCTTCCCCAGCCTCCCAAATGCTAGTGCCTCAATCATAGTGCAAATACGACTGTGTCTGGTCAGCATATTTTATATTATAACTGTTCTTTTGAAATATGATTCATATATCATGTATTTCATCTACTTAGAGTTTACAACTCAAAATACTTTAGGATGGTCAGATTTCAGAAACCATTTAAAATTATCAATTTTAAAATAATTTTCCATTCATTAACACTGGTCCTACTCATTAATCTGTCACCTTTCTCTAAGAATTTGTCTTTTTTGAGCTTTCAAAAATACAGCGTACAGTGTAGTCTAATTTGTTGCTGAGTTACTTAGCTTAAAGGGTATACAGTTAAACCATATGGAAAGCAAAGTATATATTTGTGGCTCAATTATAATCCATTGTAAAGACATTTCATTATGTGTTTATTTATTCATTAAACCTTATTAATATTTGTTTTGCTATCAGTTTAAATTAGTGTGAAGAATTATGTTAGGTATATTTGAGGAATTCACATGAGTGTTCTCTATGCTCTTATGAATAACATGTGTGTGACATTTCTGAGTTACCTGGTAACTCTATATTACTCCCTTTGGGGAACCACAACACAATTCCCCAAATGTATTTAGTTCTTTCTACTCCCACTTGACCACTTGAACTTAAAATTTTGATTTTATATTTTGGTTTTGTGTGTGTGTGTGTGTGTGTGTGTGTGTGTGTGTGTGTGTGTTTGTTTGTTTGTTTTCTATGTGTATGGGTAAACATGAACGTCTCCATACATGCAGACAACTTGATCTTCTAATTACTTTTCATTTTCTATGTGAACATTTTGCCTGTATGTATGTCTATAGACTCCTATATGCCCAGTTTCCACACAAAAGGACATCAGATCCTCTGGAATTTGAGTAAGAGATGGTTGTAAGCCATCATGTGCATGTTCGGATTTGAAACTGGGTCTTCTGCAAGAGTATTTAGAGGCTAGTAGCTAGTAGCTCTTAACTGCTGAACCTTCATATCTGCAGACCCTCCACCTTGAATTTTAAAGATAAGGTCTCTATGGCCTTAGTCTCACTGATTTGGCTAGGCTATCTAGACACGGAGCCCCAGCAATCGATCAGTCTTTGATTACCCAGCCATAGATTATGAGTAAATACTGCTATACCCACTTTTAAAGGCAGTCTTTTTGCTTATACAGAGAAAGAGTAGTTATTTGTGCTTAGGGCATTAATTCATTGGTGTATCAGTCACACACAGAGGCAGGGTGGGACACAGACCCTTTCACTTTTACCACTGGATGAACCTGCTGCAGACTTTTTTCTACGTATTACCCCTTACTTAAAACCCTGCAACTTATTATATCAGGGAACATGGATTATATCTTAATCTTTCAAAACATGCTTGCTCCTCTTGAAAAGATACACATTATACTGGGGCACGACTAAGATGTTATAGGCTTTCTATACCTCATTAAATCTAATTTAGCTGTATTTCCATAGAAATATATCATAATCTAATTCTACTTATCAGTTCAAAGGTACTTTCAAATTTTGCAAGAACCAAGAATAGAATAAAGAAATAAGAGAATAAGACAATCTTGAAATTCCAATTACATGGTATAAGAAAATATCACCATTGGAACCTTTATAATCTGTTACCTGAGTCATTCTTTCCTTGGACAGCATTTGTATATACCCAGTAAACCATTAACTCTTCCTTGTATCGTAGACTGGAGTACACATTCATTAACATTTTCCTGTTCTCCTTTACACATGCATATGTTGATGTGTGTGTGGGTGTGCAAGTGAGTGCACATGTTCTCATGGAAGGCAGAAGTTGACATCGGATACCTACTCATCCTCTTTTCACTTTGATCTTTGAGATTAAAGATTAAATCTTTAATCCCACTGAACCTATAGTTTACTGGCTAACTCTGCTAGACAGATTGTCAGTTAGCATTCCTCTGTCTCTGGGTCATCCTCTGCCTCTGATTCTGCCTCTGGCTCTGCCTCTGGCTCTTGCTTTACGGATTCCACCTCCCTGGCACTGTTAAATGGCTTTGTTGGTTCACCTAAGATATATTCCTAGGTGGTAGGACCAATGTCAGGACCTCAAGTTTGTAGTATAAGCAGTTTACCTAAAAAGTCCTTCCCAGCACCTCTAACGCTTTCCTTTCTATCATCAAAGCTAGGATGGATGATCATTCTCTGTGTCCTATTTCCTGCCTGAGTTTGTTACAAGTTATTTAAGTAACAAGAGATTATATATATATATATATATATATATATATGTTTTATATATATATATGCATGTGTCTGGGGACAAATGCTGCAGCCTTGTACCAACAAGTCATATCTAGTCCAGCAGCACTAAATGTTATCCTAGTCTTTGGTTTTTACATAACATTGTACTGTTGGCCAGGCTAGTCTCAAACTCACAGTCTCCCTTCTTCTGCCTCTCAGTTCCATGATTATTGACATAGGGAATCAGACCCAGCCAAGGAGGAAACATGTCATGTCTTCAGAGCACATACCCCTAAGGTGTATTGTGGAGCAAGAGAATAAAGCCTCTTGTTTATCTTGGAAGTTCATTCCTTTATGAGTCAAGTTTAATCCATTTTTTATTTCCCAATATCCATCCCATCACAAGGTCTCTATTAAGTTAAATTAGAACATTCAATTTTCCATGTAAATCACTGAACTGACAGACAGGATACATCTTTTCTCTGCTACATCTATACTTTCTGATTCCACCATTGTCCACATCCATCTTCCAGTTTTAAAGCTCATTTTCTCTGCATGAATCCTTTTCATAAACTGTATGAATGGGGGAAGGTATCTCTTGAAAGTAGACTGTAGTAACTTATATATCAAAGCAGATTAAAATTTACTAATGAATGATATATTAACTTAAATGCATCAACATTATGCAGGTAACTGCAGCTGCTGGGAGTTGATTAGTAAAACTAGCATGTCTAAGACTGAGTCCATCAACATTCTGCCATGGAGAGGGAAGAGAATTCTAGGCAGTTAACAGTGCCTCATCCCATTAGTGAGAACAAATAATAGGAGAGGGGAGGAGACATTTTTCCCTAAGTGGTGTGTCTACTGCTAACATGTTTATGCTCCTAAAAAGAACCTCTCCCACGTGTTTCTGTGTAAGAAATTTTCATTAATTTTGTTGGTTCACTAAAAAGGAGACATTGGAGTAGCACCATTTGGGAAGAAGAACTGGAACTTTAAGAGGAAGAGAAACTGAAGATGACAAGGGGGGTAGTCTTGATATAAATACCTATATGAATGTATGCAAATGCTGTAATGAAGCATGTTATTATAGACTAATAAACAATGAATCGTAAACATGGATACACTGCTCCTCAGCAATTTTTATAAGTATCTGTAGCATCCAATGTCAAATCCATTTATTTAGGTCATATTATTAACAACATTGTGTTATTAATTAACAATTTGTTTGTGCAAGCCTTCTGTTTCGAGTGGAATGAAAAGTGGCTGAGGGTCAGAGTGTGTGTCATGTTTCTATGTCTCCTGTGGCATCCACAGGACCATGCCCTGCCTTCTCCAGTTGCTCCTTGATTGATGAAACATCCAAGCAGCTGAAACTGCAGAGCCAAATATCAGCGCAAGACTGATTGTAACAGCGTAACACTGTATTGCCCATAAATGACAGGGTCAATCTTCCCTACTTGTACAAACATGGTCTATGATTCAAAGAACCATGGATATGAAAGGCTTTATCAAAATGTGAGAGGGTGACCGTCTGGTGTGGTTATCATTAGTGTCTGACTGAAAAGTGAGGTGAGTGTGACAGTGGTATTTTTCTAGTACAGGCATACATGTACAGTTTTAGGTTCTGCATGCTAAAATTATGTTCAAGCCTGAGAATAGCTCTATTCTCTAAAGTGTAATTCATCCCTGACAAGCTCTACCTCCAAGCACATATCCTATTCTGCCCTTTTACCTCCAGAAATCTGAAATGATCATGGAACTTTATACAGCTGATTTTCAGCCAGTTTCTTTTCTAATTGGAAGGCCTTTCTCTGTATTCATTGCTTGGTCAAATTCTATTTATTTTAAGGACGAAAGCAAAAGTATTCCTTCCCTCTCATACCTTGTGTCTTTCCTGATACTTCGACTCTGCTAGAAGATATAACTTTCATTCAGCCTCTACCTAGTCACCTGTGTGTAATACAGGCTTATAAAAATTCAATTAAAGAGAAGCAAGCTTGATTACATAAAGTAATTACTGAAGTGTAAGCTCAGAAGCTGGAAAGAAAATGAGGGTTTATGTGGCCACTAGATTATTCTGTCCAATATTAATGATAATAATCTAAATTTCTCGGATCCACATTACAGTAAACATGGAGAAAAGGAAGTGAACCAAGAAATTCAATTTTATCATTTTCATTTATCAACCCTGAGAAAGCTACAAAGACCGCTAGGCTGGTAAATATTTACAACTTTGGCTTGATGCCTTGTATCTAGGTAGCTTTTGCTGTAAGCTTGACATAGTCCAGAGTCATCTAAAAGGGAGTCTTAGTTAAAGGATTGCTGTGATCATGTTGACTTATATATCTGTGGAGAATAGTTTGTTTATTTATTG
This sequence comes from Rattus norvegicus, assembly GCF_021556685.1. Classification (NCBI taxonomy): domain Eukaryota; kingdom Metazoa; phylum Chordata; class Mammalia; order Rodentia; family Muridae; genus Rattus; species Rattus norvegicus. The sequence continues at coordinate 18,623,746 of NC_141546.1, read as the reverse complement.
ACACAGGTGGATCCAGTTGACTGTGGGGGGTTCCATTCACTGGAGTGATGGTGCTTAGCATGATCCTGAGAGTGATTCAGTAAGCAGCAGCCTTCCATTCGTTTTCCTTCAAGGTCCTGCTTGAGTTGCCTCAATTTCCCTCAAGGATGGACTATGACTTGTAGGACAAAGTAAACTCCATCCTCCCTGTGGTCAGAGTGTTTTATAACAGCAACATATTTGAAACTAGACATCATGAAAGACCAGTATCTGCATTTTTCAATTTCTCATAAGCTGGAACCTTTCTACACAGTTCTGCCCATGGAAGCCTGAATTCTGCTCAATCAGACAGCTTTCTGTGATAGTCAAAGTACTTGAACCAGTGTTTATTTGCTCTCACTAATGGGATTTTCTCATCAACATCATTTTTACTAAAACAGTAAGCCATTAATTATTATTTATTTGAAGCTGAGAATGGGATCCTTAGACTAATCCTGTTTTCTTGATGTGCAGATAGAGACTAGTCACAATGGCTTATATAAATGGGACAATATTAGGGGAACCACTATTAATGTCAATTGTGAGACTGTACACTATAACAATCTAACCACTAGTATTAATCTGGGTGAATAATTCCATTCTTGTACTATATCCATATCCCTACCACTTATCTCCAGTGCCTAAGATGTAATTAATACATCCTCTGAGGACTACTCCTTCTTAGGTTTGACCTATTTTACAACATATAATGGCTATAATACAAATGTTTTCTTAAATCACTACTAGCTCTTTCTCTCTTTTAAAATTCATATCTGAATACATCTGTTAAATAGTGATTGTACACTAAAATTTTTAAAAATATGAGTCAAATAGAATATCCATTAAATAGAACTAACTGGATATTATCAGAAAAACACTCATATTTAAGTACTTGTCTCCTAATTCTATATAGATGACCAAACGGTGTCGCTATATTCAGTCTGATAGATACATGCATTTCTGATATGATAGTATCTGGCCCCAAACTCTGTTCTCTAGTGTTTTCCTCTGCTGCTGTATAAAGGGGGAAAAAACCAAAATAATAGTTATTTTGAAGACTGGATCTTCATACTTCCTTTCTCACTGCCTTAACTTTTCCCATAAGACAAATCAAAACAATGTGAAGTACCCATGATTTTGAAGAGAAGCACAACAGAGCTACTTTTCACTTCCTATTAATTAATGTTTAAAATGACATTTAAAGTCTTGTTTATAAAATTAACCAAGGTCTTTCTCTCTCTTTTTTTCTTTTTTTCTTCCATTTTTATTAAACTGGGCATTTTATTTTTTTCATCTTTATTAACTTGGGTATTTATTTACATTTCGATTGTTATTCCCTTTCCCAGTTTCCAGGGCAACATCCCCCTAACCTCTCCCCCTCCCCTTCTCTATGGGTGTTCCCCTCCTCGTCCTCCCCTCATTACCGCCCTCCCCCCAACAATCATGTTCCCTGGGGGTTTAGTCTTGGCAGGACCAAGGGCTTCCCCTTCCACTGGTGCTCTTACTAGGCTATTCATTGTTACCTAGGCAGTTGGAGCCCAGGGTCAGTCCATGTATATAGTCTTTGGGTAGTGGCTTAGTCCCTGGAAGCTCTGGTTGGTTGGCATTGTTGTTCATATGGGGTCTCAAGCCCCTTCAAGCTCTTTCAGTCCTTTCTCTAATTCCTTCAACAGGGGTCCCGTTCTTAGTTCAGTCGTTTAATAATGGCATTCGCCTATGTATTTGCTATATTCTGGCTGTATCTTTCTGGAGAGATCTACATCCGGTTCCTGTTCGCCTGCACTTCTTTGCTTCATCCATCTTATCTAGTTTGGTGGCTGTATATGTATGGGCCACATGTGGGGCAGGCTCTGAATGGGTGTTCCTTCTTGGGCATTTCTTATTTACTTTTCAAATGTTATTCCCTTTCCTGGTTTCCTGTCCATCAGCCCCATAACTCCTCTGCCTCCCCTTCTATATGGGTGTTCCCCTCCCCATCCACCTCCCATTCCCCCCCACTGCCCCCTCCCCCATGTCAACAATCCCCTACACTGTTCCTGGTAGCTTCTAGGCCTGCTAGCCTTGTAGGCACTACAAAGAACAACGACCCTGTCTTAAACAAGTCAGAAGCAAGGATTGAAACACAAGAGTCTCCTAAAACTCCACACATGGAGTATGAGACAAACATGCATGCAGTACTACACATAAACAAAAGAGGCCATAATAAGGGAATCATATACACAAGGATTAAAATGATACCATGTGAGGCTAGTGTGGCAATTCATTACCATAGCCAAAGCATTCAGAAGAATGAGGCAACAGAATTTGGATTTCAAGTATAAGTAAGCTATGTAGTAAGATCCTGTCTTGTCTTGAAAAACCAAAAGAAGAAAAGAAGGGAAGAAGAAAGAAAAAAGAAAGAAAGAAAGAAAGAAAGAAAGAAAGAAAGAAGAAGAAAGATAAAAAGGAAGAAAGAAGAGGGAAGAAGAAATGGGGAGGAGCATAGGGAGAAAAGGAGGAAGATGAGAAGATAGGGCAGGGAAAAACGTGTAGAGAAGTAGAGGATAGTAGAAGGAAGGAGAGAGTGGAAGGACAGCAGAGAAGAAGAAGAAATAAAAGAAAATGGTAAGTGTTCCTGAAAGAACAAGTGCTGAGTTCTCAGTATCAAATGGCCCAGTGCCTCCAGAGACTTAGTAAAGGACGACAAACCATGAATGGGGAAATAAGAAGACCCAGTCTCTTTTATTCATCTAAGTTTGCCTATATAGGCTTTCCAGTTCCTGAGTGGACTTAGCCAACCTCACTCTGAACTGTGATGCCTTGACTGTTTTCTGTACCTATATTGTGTCTGAGTTTCAGAATGTAGCCATAGGTACAGAGGTCTGCAATAGACAGGGCTGTGTAGAATGGGGCCAAGTCTCTGGAAGGGCAGTTGCCCTTCCTGACATAGATCCCATATCACCTCAGTCCTTGTCATGGACTATAATCTGACCCCAGAATCATTAGGAATAAAAATATGCATATATATCTAAGAGGGCCTGTTGATAGGTTAGAGGGCAAAGTGTATGTTATGGACACAAAAGTACTTGAATTCAGAGTACCGAAACACTTTTAAAATATGAGCTTGGTAGCCTAGGCCTATAACACCAGCACTAGTACATATATATAGCTGTGTCCTGGGATTTGCTGGCCAATCTAGCCAATCTAGTGAATAACAGGTTAAAATGGATACCTCATCTGAAAAACGAAGACTGAAGGTAAATAGCAATATAAGAAGATATATCACATTCACGATACTAGCAAAATACATGTTATATACAAAATTCTCACAAATATATATTGATATATTAATATGTATATATTATGACACTTAATATCAAACTTAGTAAATGTATAATGGGTGTCTATTATATAAAAGAAAATAGTAGATATTCCTGCTACCTTGCCTGAACTCTACCTAACTCAAGAATGACTGCACTGAGAAAAACATTTGGAAATGAAAGACACAACTTTAGATCTAGTAAGAACATGTTTTTATTATCCCATCACAGTTGTTCCATAGTCCATTCACATCAATCATGGTCTTCTTTACATGTGGTATATAAGGAATTGACAATAAAAACAAATTCAAGTCTAAAAGTTTCTGTGTTCTGATTGATTTCACTTACCTCTTTCCTCAAGGCAACCACATGGCATTAATTATCAACCTCACAGGATCTAAAATTACTTCAAAGGCAAACTTCTGGGTCTATCTGTGAGGGATTCCTTTGTAAGGTTAGCCTCTATGCATGCTGGTAAGGGGTTACCTTATCATTAGTTAGGAAAATTATCACACTGTTGGTAACATTATTCTTTAGCTTAGGATTTTGAACTGTATAAAAGAGAAGACAAACTAACCACAAACCCATCTCTCTACATCTTAAGGATGAATGCCATGGGACCATTTCTATCAAGATGCTTCAGTCACTCCTTTTCTGCTGTGCGGGATTTACCCTGAAACTGTGAGGTAAAGTAAGCATTCCTCCTTATGTTGCTTTCATTGGGTATTATATCACGCTAACGGGAAGGAAACTCTGAGCCAGAGAGAGCATGACTTGGAACACTAAAGTTTCTTGAAGCCCTTTCTACAAGGACTTGGGGACAAATTAGGTCAATACTCATTCACAAAGACATCATACAAAAAGTTAATATTACATTCTGAACAAAAGGCCTTAGGGTAAATTTTGACATAATTTCTTTAGCTCGCCATCTAAGTCATACACTGTTTTTCTAGGTCTGCATGTCTTAAGATGATCCTATCATGAAGTTTGATGAGATTTGTTTCCTATGCATTCTTGTGATGAGGTCTTGCCTGAGCACCAGGTCCTGTGAAATACTGACTGTATCCAGCCTCAACTCTTTGATGGATAAAAGCCCATGAAAAGAAGACCCTTTATCTTTTTTGACACTCATATGAATGAGCCTTTAACAAAAAGAAATAAAAACACATGCAAGTTAGGCATGGTATTATTGTCTTTTGTCTTCATCAAATGCCATCATCCAGAATAAGGGAATTCAGACTCTTTCTATGTAGGGTGCATATTTACTTTGCAAGCTTTTTCTTCTCTTTCACTGCAAAAGATCCTAAATATTTTGGATCTGCAGTGTCCTTGTAGGAAAATTTGTATGCAGAAAGGCAGCAGATATGTCTGTGCTATCCTTTCTCCTAGAATCAACTTCCCTCTCAGACATATGGGAAATCCTAACCTAGAAAGAGGTAGGTCTCTAAAATCTGGATATTCTAAGGAATCAATAAACAGCATCACACTGCTTTATAAAACACAATATCTCAAGGGTAGACTTGCTGGCCCTCAAAGCTTTCTGAAGACTTGGCTCATTAGATTAGAAGTCTGAGCAAGTCTCAGGATCTGATATGGAATCTGAAGTTCATCAAAAACCACATGTGGCCACATGGGGGTCTGCAACCCCAACTATATGAAAGGTGTAGACAGGAGGATTTGGGGTTTTTGTTACTGTCAACTTTATTTCAGGTTTAGTTAGAGATCCTCTCTTTTGGAAATAAAGCAACGAATGATAAAGCAAGTGCCCCACACTTACTCTGACTTCTGTTTATATGTAACTCTGGAATGCATAGGTATGCACATATAACATCCACATGTACACATACATACATATGTGCATACTCACACCCATGTACGTACACACACACACACACACACACACACACACACACACACACACAGAGGTTACTGAGATAATGGGCATTTATTTATTATTATTTTCCTCTCATAAATCTAGTAAGATCTCAATTATTTTTAAAATACTTTTGTTTAGAAATCTAAAGCAATAAAAATCTGTACTCACTATTTTGGCTGTTATTTATCTCTTACTAACTTTTACAACTCTGTGGAATGAGGCCCTTGCACCGAGTGGCCCTGAATAAGTATGGAAGGAATGGGCATTTATTAATCAGCTTCTCAACACTATGCCAAGTGTTTCAGGTATTTTTTTACTGGTAGTTGTCATAATTTTAGAAACAAATTTATGATTGCTCATGTGTAATTGTGTGAAAGCAGTATGAGCATGTAAGCCCACAATTTGATTCCAAAGACAGCCTTAGATATTAGTTTAAGAAACACAATCTGCCTCCTTTGGGCCAAGTTTTAATATTGGCCTATCACTTACTGATTAAGCTAACCTTGGTGGCCAGCAAGATAACGATCAACTTATTCCAAACCACCCCAGGCTGAACATACAAGTGTGTGTCATCATAGCCAACTTTTTATGGTGTCTTGGGATCAAATTCTGATTCCTGTGTTTCAAATACGAACACTTTTCCGAGTGATTGGTCTCAGAAGCTTAGAAAATAATAATTTTCTTTGCCTTGCCTGTAATCGACTCTCAGCTGATCTCCAGTGACTTACACCTGTTTATTGAGACACATTTGCCAAATTAACTCACTTAAGCATGGACAGTCATTATTTCATCGCATCTAAATCACAGACTATGGCAGAAATGACAGGTTGTCATACCCACAATTAGGTTACAAAATATTAATTTTTGGTGTTGTAACAGTTATTATTGAGTGAAAGCTTGATAGGATTCAGAGTCAATTTGGAGTAATCCTAGGAAAGAGTTTTTACAATGGGTTAATATAGGGGGAAAGACTGAACCTGAGTTTGGGTGGCAAAATTCCATTGGCTGGAGTCTTGGACTCAATATATAGGAGAAACTGAGCTTAACATTTATATCTCTGTTTCTGAAATGCAGATAACACGTGACCAACCAGCTTCCTCAATCTCTTACCACCAGGACTGTGCCCTCAACTTGTGAGCTAAAATAAATTCTTTCTGTTTCAGTGAGAGACCCTGTGTCAGGAGAATAACATAGAGAGTGATAGGGTAGGACATGCAATGACTTTCAGCTGTGCTGCCCTAACATTTATATGCAGTTGAGGTTCTGTCAGAGCCTAACCAGATTGTTGACTCGTATATCATACACTTCAGTATTTAACTTAATTTTATCTAGAGAAATTGAGTAATAAAATTCATGTATCAATCGGAGACGAAAGCCATTTAGACAGTGAATAATGCATTGTAGTTAACTTTGTCCTGGATGATATTGTACAGCACTGCAGTTGAAGATTTGACTTGGCTAAATCGGTTCCTAGCGCCCATGTTATATAGCTCACAGTTGCATGCAACTCCTCCTAAAATTCACTCTTCTGGCTTCAATATGTACATATCCAGACAAATGTATTATATACAGCATGCATCATATAAACACACATACACACACACACATACACATGCACACACACACACACACACACACACACATACACACAAACACACATATACAACCACTGAGGAACATTTAGAAAAGTCTCATCCTATTCTGAAGCTGCATATAACATTACATACTCAGTACCTTTAAAATGTACTTAAAAATACAATGGTAAATCATACCAATTATTTTAAAATGTGGGACTGTAAAAACACTCTGGGATACTGTAGAAATATGACCATGGAAGCCAGACAAATTCTAAGTGAATTCTCAGCTCTGCCATTTTGGAACTTGTGATTCTAGAGACATTTCTGTAACCTGTCATTTCCTAATGTGTAAAGTTTGAAAAACAGCTTTTACCTGGGGCAACCATGTTAAAGATGACACAATGTTAGAAATCTGTACACAGGAACAAGTAGGCAGGTGGTATAGAATGTAATAAATACTCATGGATGTGAAATCCAACACCTGCTTTTCTGATGATCCTATAGTGAAGCAACTGAGAGATCTGTTGAAGTACAAATAGTTAAATAAGATTTAAGTATTTCTGTTTATCTAATTATGGCATGTGACAGAGAGCAATTTCATTTGTATTTATAGTACAGTTTCCACCACTGGACCACCTTTCATTCCTGTGTATGGTTTTGTAATTTTAGCAAAACCTCAACCTTGTTTGATTTCGGTGAAGAAATTATGAACAACGGAAAGGAAAATCAGAATGGGGAATTAAGCAGCAATGAAAGAGGAAGAGAGAAGAGGATAGGGAGAAAACAGTAAGGCAGGCAGGGCAGGGGAAATGGGAAGAGAGTGGAGGGCAGCTGAGGAAAGGTGTAATTACAAATCAAGTCAGCAGAGTCTGTACCTGTGATGATTTCAGTTCCATGTCCTGCCACTTTCTTAATAAGGAGTCTCAGAGTCCCACCCTCCAGGATGAGCAGCAGGGTCCCTGAGCTTTCAGACAGCTCTGTGGACAGAAGCAGACCATCCTCATTCCATGTTCGAAACTGGAAGCTCACTGACAGACCATCAATTCGTGGAGTGCCGGGCAGCAGCAAATAACTACTCCTGGAATTGACAAATGTGATGGGGACAATTTGTGGTTCTGAGCAGGAAAAAGTGACATTGCCCTGAAAAACAATACAAAGCAAACAAGTTAAAGAAATTTTTATCTGGGAATATGACAGTACTAATAGACAACCACCTAGTGCTGACTTTGATTTCAGGATCATTCCACACTCAACTTCACAACCTTAAAGGAAAAATATCTCAGCATTGCGCAGACCAACTCTTTCTGTTCATGTTTTAAGATCCAAATTTTATTTGTATAAATCTGTCTGAGATCCTAAGGTGAGGGGCAAGGAAAGTGAACTTCTTCTAGGGAACCAATGATATAAAAATAATTATGTTAACTCCCTGAGAAAAGCTATATGGATATGGTGAGTCAACTCTGTTCCAAACTCTGGAATCACTTTGAAAGCCATACACATATGAAAATGCTGTTATAATAACAAATGAGGTAAAGAAAGATTGATCCTGGCCATTTAAGGAGAATGGCATGGAGAGAGAGAGAGAGAGAGAGAGAGAGAGAGAGAGAGAGAGAGAGAGAGAGAGAGAGTGTGTTCCTATGTAATCACTGCTTTAATTGTAATGATGTCGCCAAGGAGAGGATGGAATCTCTGCAAAAATGTATTGTAAAACTTTGGGAAAATAAGCAAAGTAGAATTACTGTAAAACAACAGAGAAATGGAAGGATCTAGAAAGGATGATAAATTCCAAAGACAGAAGACAGGAATAGAGAACAACATTGAATTGATGTTGGTTATACTTTAAATTTAGTAAGAATATTTGCATTTACATGGGTAGGATATTCAGGAGAAATCTGAACCTTGAGAAGTATTAAGAGTGTCTTATATATGCTTAAATACATAGGGTATAACACAGGTGGTTGAAGTCTTGCCTAACATACACAAAGTCCCTAATAAATCACCAGCACATAAACTAGACCTGGCTTTTCACATTAGTAACCTCAGACCTCAGGAGGAGTTTAGAATCACATTTGGCTACAACTGTAAAATTTGTAATTTGATTTATCTGAAATCTAGCAAGGCTGACTGGCATTCCACTAGCAAATGTAGCTAATGACTGCCCCTATGCTTCTTGATTACAAACTTAAGAAAGTCATCAATTCAAACGGTCTTTTTTTCCTGTTTGGGAGAATACTAGGCTCCTTCATAGCTTCATTTGTTTATTTAACAGATGGTCTGTATATAGCTGGTGACAGGTGAGGCTTGGTGCTCAGTCATGCTTAGACATCGCACACCTGAAGTCTGCATGACAACAGAATGAGGGTCAGAGATTATTCTATCATCACCAGGACCAAGATCAGGATGATGGCACAAATCTTCTTGTAATAGCACAAAACAGTGCTTCAAGAAGTTACTTATTTTGAACTTTTTAGCAACAAGGAAGGAGTTGAGCCATGAAAAGGACTTGTATGAAGAAACAAAAATGAATCATAAACCAGAGAGGTGCACCTTACAATTTGATGAATGAAACTAAACAAAACAAGCACCAATAACAACAAAACAAAGACAGGATCTTTGGCATCAAGATCCACTGAATGTGAATGCTTTCTTTCAAAGGAAGCATTTGAGTATACAAGTCCGGCTTTTCAGAGGTTCAGTTAAGGGACATCAAGGGGAAAATAATCTGTGATAGGGTAGGGAGAGCTCCAGCAATGGGTAATGTGCATTAGGGTACAGGGACCCTCACTCTGTGGCCTGTTCCTCTGGCCTGTCAGGCCTGTCACCGACAGATACAACAAACAGAGGTTCAAAAACTACATACTGCCTTTGGTCTTAGATTTGTGTGCATGTGTGTGTGTGTGTGTGTGTGTGTGTGTGTGTGTGTGTGTGTGTGTGTCTGTGTGTCTGTGTGTCTGTGTGTGTGTTGTGTGTATGTGTACCACAAAGCACACACTGATATCAGAAGACAATAGCTTGTGGCTGTGACTTACTTCCTTTTACTAAGTAAAATATGAGAATAAAAACCAGGTGGCAAGTGCCTTTATACTGTAAAACATCTTGCACATATTCCACCTTATTTTTTGAGACAGAGTCTGTCACAGAAGCTTGAAGTTAGCAACTGAGCTAGATTTACTAGCTAAGAAGCCTCAATGTTCTTTTGTCTCTGTCTCCCCAACTATGGGATTACAGGCATGTGCCACCATGCTTAGATTTTTAAATGGGTGTTGGGTTCTGTCTTTGATCTGCATACTTTTGTGCAAGTACTTCACAGCCTGAGTCAGCTCCATACTTCACAGGTTCCCTTTTTTCTTTACTATGTATTTCCTCTCTCAAATTTCTATCAAAGCTATGAGGTTGGATTCTATTTCCCTGACTATTGACATCTCTCTTTAATGTTGAAATGTTATGCTTTTCTCTGGGGCACAAAACCCAAGATTACTACGGAGACTATAATGTTTTCAAAATAATTTGATCCTCACTATAAGACATTATCAATATACTCATATCAAGATTTGGGGATTTGAAAGTTTAAAGGTTAAAAAAATAGACATATTGTTAAGCTTAAGGAAACTTCATACAACTATCTTACATGCTTCAATGCATGAACATATCATATGAGATCAAATCAAATTAATCCTGTTAATCCTGTCTGTCTTTTCAATTCTATTTCTTTTTTAATTCTGTTACCAAAAAGAATAAAGATATTTGAGAGCGTAACTTAAGGTAATTTTAAATATTAATACTCCCTTTGAGACAACATTCTGTTACTTTATTGTTAATGACCTTATTTTTTCTCAACTGCAAAACAAAATTTTAAATAGTTGTCTATATTTTTGGTTTATTTCAGGTATTAAAATATAGAGTATACCTGGAAAATCCTAAATTTTCTTTAAATATCTAAATTTCTAAAATCTAATTTCATCTTGGTTTTGATATCCAGATATTTAAATTTCCCAATTGCATATTTCTTTAATAAAAAGAAAAATGACTTGTTTAAGTAAAATGGAGTCATAGGGAGATGGTTTAGTGGGTAATACTTCATGGACAAGAATAAAAATCTAATTTCATATCCACAACATCCAGATTAATGCTGAGTGTGTATCTTTATTCACAATACTGAAATTGCAGAATCAAGATGATCCTTGGAGCTTGGTGGCCATCCAGTGAAGCTGAAGTGATAAATTCTATCATTAGTGAGAAAATTCAGCACAAAACATGGGATTAATAGAGGAAGACACTTAATGTTGACCTCTGGTCTTTAATTACAAATATACAATCATGCATATGTACCAAGGCGCATACAAGCCACACATACATATACACATATATTTGAGGAAGATATTGGAAAATCAATTTCTGCAAGTTGTGGCTGTTTTTCTACTAGGTGAAAATGCAACTAATGATTTTATATGTAATCAAAAAGCATTAACATTTTGTAGGAATTAAATATTATTTTCAAATTTTACTGAGTTGCCTGAAGAGCAACAGTTGCTCTTCCAGAAGACCTTCATTCCATCCTCAGCACCTACATTGCAGCTCAGAACCATCTCTAACTCCAGTGCTAGGGTATTTGACCTCTCTTTTCTCTTCAATGTGATGATGCATAAACATAGATGCAGTACAAATATCCGTACATATAAAATATAATGAAATGAATCTTTAAAAATATTATTTACAATTCAAATCAATATTCTGACTATTAAAGGAACTATGAAAGGGGAGTTTTTTAAGATTTTTCAGAGTTATTTCAACTATGTAAACCCTAGCATATTTGCATGTTTAGGAACCATGGCAACAAGTTTCCTCCCACAATAGCTATTAGGACTCTAATGATACCAATTCACAGGACAGTAGTTCTGCACATATGGAACAGATTGCCAAACACTGTATAATCAGAGATTATAATGTAATGGTAATGGTAATGGTAATGGTAATTTTTTTGAATGTATGTAGTCTTTCTGAGTTTTGTCAAGCACTACACTGAGCTAAAAATATGACAAAATTCATTGCTTTCTCTTTTTTGAATGCCTATGTAAAAAGCATTTGACATTGCTGCACATTGGAGAGTTATTATGTACTTTTTTTATAAAATATTATGACTATTCCCAAAACCTGTCTAGAAAAGTATAGCTGATTTCTGGAGCTGTCTGATCTTTCACCCACTGAGATGATTGCTATGAAGATAATGCAGAGAAGAGCTCAAAACATAGAGGCCTCAGTAGACATATTGTATTTATCAGCATGTGCGAATGCTGTGCTTTATAGGATGTCCTACTTTTAAAATGTAAAAGGATATGAGACTTTCGGTATCAACACTAAATGTGGACTTTGGAGACTAACATTCATCTATTCAGCCATGGTTTTGATCCCAGGTTTACTTCTGAGTTGACTAAAGAAAGTTGTTACTTTTTTCATCGTGTGTCTATATGTGTGTATATGTTTTATAGGTATATAATGTGTGTATTCATATATATATATATATATATATATATATATATATATGCCTAAGTATGTGTGTATGCACACAAGGTACATGTGGAAACCTTCTTCTTTATTAGCAGCATATTCTCTCTTGCTGTTCACTACTGTGTTGACAAATAATGCTGGTATCCAAGTATCAGGGATTTTCTTGATTCTTAGGAAGATGTTCATCATTCAACTTTACATTGGGTGCTTCTAGGGATTTGGCTTTAGTTCCCATGCTTGTGCAGCATAAAACATAAACCTGGGCCATCTCCATGCTCCCAACATGACACTTTTATAGTTTAAACTATTACTGTTTTAATGGCTTTTATTTAGTTACTAGTTTCTATTATTATAAAGCAGAGAAAAATTACAACATTTTGACAGGCTTGATTTCTTAACACAAGAGAATGAATTTTATAATATTTTACATTACCAAGGGAGAAATAAAGGGGAATTAAGTATCAGCAGAAGGGACATTGCAATCCCCTGATCTCAATTAAAGAAAAAAGTGAGCTGTTGAGCTCTTGGAGAAAATGTGGACAAAACTGCCATGGAATACTAGGCAAGGAGGAAGAAAGTAAGCCCAGTAGAAAAATCAGACAACCCAGAGCAATCAGACAACAAAAGTAGATCAAACGGTTAAAGACTGGAAAGGAAGAAGTCAAAATATCAGTATTTGCTGATGATATGATAGTATATTTAAGTGATCCCAAAAATTCCACCAGAGAACTAGTAAACCTGATAAACACCTTCAGCAAAAAGGCTGGGTATAAAATTAACTCCAATACATCAGTAACCTTCGTCTACAGAAAAGAGAAACAAGCCGAGAAAGAAATTAGGGAAACGACACCCTTCATAATAGTCCCAAATAATAGAAAATACCTTGCTGTGATTTTAACCAAGCAAGTGAAAGATCTGTATGATAAGAAATTCAAGGGGTTGGGGATTTGGCTCAGTGGTAGAGCGCTTACCTAGGAAGCGCAAGGTCCTGGGTTCGGTCCCCAGCCCCATTAAAAAAAAAAAAAAGAAATTCAAACCTCTGAAGAAAGAAATTGAGGAAGATCTCAGAAGATGGAAAGATCTCCAATGCTCATGGATTGGCAGGAATAATATAGTAACAATGGCCATTTTACCAAAAGTAATCTACAGATTCAATGCAATCCCCATCACAATTCCAATCCAAATCTTCAGAGAGTTAGATAGAACAATTTGCAAATTCATCTGGAATAACAAAAAACCCAGGATAGCTAAAACTATCCTCAACAATAGAAGGACTTCAGGGGGAATCACTATACCTGAACTCAAGCAATATTACAGAGCAATAGTTATAAAAACTGCATGGTATTGATACAGAGACAGACAGATAGACCAATGGACCAGCATTGAAGACCCAGAAATGACTAAGATCAAAAACTCAGGTGACAGCAAATGATGACGAGGATGTGGAGAAAGAGGAACACTCCTCTATTGTTGGTGGGATTGCAGACTGGTACAACCATTCTGGAAATCAGTCTGGAGGTTCCTCATAAAATTGAACATTGAACTACCTGAGGACCCAGCTATACCTCTCTTGGGCATATACCCAAAAGATGCCCCAACATATATCAAAGACACATGCTCCACTACGTTCATAGCAGCCTTATTTATAATAGCCAGAAGCTGGAAAGAACCCAGATGCCCTTCAACAGAGGAATGGATACAGAAAAATGAGTACATCTACACAATGGAGTACTACTCAGTTATCAAAAACGCTAACTTTATGAAGTTCATAGGGAAATGGATGGAACTGGAAAATATCATCCTGAGTGAGGTAACCCAATCACAGAAAAAAACACATAGTATGCACTCATTGATAAGTGGATATTAGCCCAAATGCTAGAATTACCCTAGATGCACAGAACACATGAAACTCAAGAAGAATGACCAAAATGCAAGTTCTTCACTCCTTCTTTAAAAGGGGAACAAGAATACACTTGGGAGGGAATAGGGATGCAATGTTTAGAACATAGGCTGAAGGAATGCCCATTCAGAGCCTGCCCTACAAGTGACCCATACATATACAGCAACCAAACTAGATGGATGAAGCCAAGAAGTGAGGGCTGACAGCAACCGGATATTGATCTCTCCTGAAAGACATAGCCAGAATACATAGGCAAATGTCAAGAGCAAACTACTGAACTGAGAACAGGACACCCGTTGAAGGATTCAGAGAAATGAATGAAAGAGCCTGAAGGGACTTGAGACCCCATATGAACAGCAATGTCAACCAACCAGAGCTTCCAGGGACTAAGACACTACCCAAAGACTATACATGGACTGAACCTGGGCTCCAAGTGCATAGGTAGCAATGAATAGCCTAGTTAGGGCACCAGTGGAAGGGGATGCCCTTGGTCCTGCCAAGACTAAACCCCCAGTGAACATAATTGTTATGTGGGTAATGGGGGGACGACAGGGAGGGGAACACTTATACAGAAGGCAAGGGGGATGGATGGGTTAGGGGGATGTTGGCCTGGAATCCACTAAAGGGAATAACAATTGAAATGTAAATACAAAATACCCAATTTAATAAAGATGGAGAAAAAAACAAAGAAAAATCATTAGTTCAAATCTGCAATGGGGATTGATGTGAGAATTACAAACTCAGAAATCATGTTGAGTCAGCGATTTGGGTTTCTCCTAACAAGCACATCTACAAAACCAAGAAGTTCTCTTAATATGTTAAATTTTGGGGGCTCATACATGGGAACAATTGTAATTTCTTCATTGTTTAATTGTATATTTGTAGTGACAATGTTAGATATTCTCATGTTTCCCTAATCATACATAGACCTGTATTTGAGAGTCGATTTCTTTTCACATTAGTGAGGCATATTATGTTTTCTAATACTGTATGCGACATGTGAAATCATGACTCTCTCTCTCTCTCTCTCTTTATATATATATATATATATGTATATATGTATATATATATATATATATATATTTCCCTTTCTCTTCATACTTCTGTTCGTTAGATATCTAGAACCTTTGTTTTTAATTTAATTTTTGTTAATTATTTTTTGATTTTTATACATATTCTATATGCTGGTCACTCCTTGCTCTTTTTTGTCTCTCACCCCTTGTAGCCTGAAATTTTTCTATATTCATGACTTTTTGCCTTAGAGAACAGCTTAGACCAAGTATGTGACCATGTGTTTGGTGTTATCCTTTATTCTGGTGGGATAGTACTGTATCCTGCTGTTCTCTCAGATTATGTGTATTTCTAACAGTTCTGTCATAGGTAGCTACATCACATAATTTTAAATACACTTTTTTAAAAAGTGTTTAGGAGATAGGTATTTATTTATGTGTTTCTAATAGTTCTGTCATAGGTAGCTACATCACATAATTTTAAATACACTTTTAAAAAAAGTGTTTAGGAGATGAGGTATTTATTTATGTGTTTCCGTGTCAAAGACATCCTTCTTTCATGAACTTAGTTCAAAATCCTAAATTTTCTCTTTATGTCAGCCGCCTAAATTTTGCTATTTTGAGTCACATGGGCCACTGTAGGAAATATGACAAATTTCTTCCTTCCCTCACTGTTACTCAGTGGGAAGCCCAGTGGCTTTGGATCTGTAGTTTACAACTTAACTTTTCTTTGTGTTTTGTGAATGATGTGTGTGTGTGTGTGTGTGTGTGTGTGTGTGTGTGTGTTCATGTGCCCGTGCATGTGCTTGTGTCTTTCTGTGTCTGGATGTGTCTCTATGTGGGAACATGTGTGTAAGTCTGTGCACCTACACATGCACATGCACATACACATATGTAGGATGAGGCCAGAGGTCAACCTTTGATAACATTCTTTAGTAGTTATCTACCTGATTTTCTTAGACAAGTTCTTTCTCCAGTTAGACTCAACAGCAATCCAGTAAGTCCAGGAGGTCAGAGTGCCTATTTTCGCATCAGAGTTGACATTGCCAGAGCATCCCTCTATGCTTTGCTTTTAATAGTACTATAGTTAAGAGTATACAGTGTATGTATATACATCTGGTATGTATGTGTGTAGGTGAGTGCTGGCATGTAAGTGATACAGAACATATATGGATGTCAAAAGACCAATTTTGAGAGTTAATTCTCTCCTGTCTTGTTTCAGATAGTGTCTCTCTTATTTCTGTAGTGTTATATACTCAAGGTCACCTGACTCACAAACTTCTAGATGATTCCCCTGTCTTATCCTCACATCCTACTGCTAGGTGTACCAAGGATAGAGATGAATATCACCATGTCCACTGTTTCTGTCTTTGAAGAGCAAACTCAGGTTCTCAGACTTGCAAGCTAAGTACTTCACAAACTGAACTATCTCCTAGCCCTAGCAACTTTCTGTCTATTAAAGTCTGATTCCTCAGAGAGCTAAAAACTCTGTTCTATAGCACAATATATTTTCCCTTGTGTTCTGCTTCTTTTCATGCTATTGGCAAGGTGTGAATCTAAGTCTGGAAAACAGGCAGCAGGGGTTACATCAATACCGATGCTTCACTGTCTTTACAATATTCTATGGGCTAATGGACAAATTGGTGTTATTTTCCATTGACATTCTAGGCTTTTCAGCATCATCAAACTTCTATTTATTTGTCATGGGGAGCACATATGTGGAGAGAAGTCAGAGTAAACACACAGATTTCAGTTGTCTCGTTCTTGGATTCCAAGGATTCATATCAGGATGTCTGCCTTTATAGAAAGTCTCTCTACCCACTAAGCAATCTCACCAGCCCTAAAGATCTTGCTTCTGCTGACATCTTTGGCTTTTGTTCATGTTACACCTTTACTTAGAATGCCTTTCTCTCTGGCTAGAATTGTCTATGCGACACTTACGCATAAAAGCCTGGCCTTCAAATTTCAACTCGCATAATAGTAGTACCAGAGCTATGGAAAAGAATGAGATGTGCGGTTTTTTTTTTTTTGGTTTTGTTTTTTATTTGTTTGTTTGTTTTTTTTTTTTTTTGGAAATCACTTAGTTTTGAAAAGGATTCTCAGCCTTCACTATAGTCATTTGATGAGCCTGACAACTGTCTATTAGATGACGGAGTTATGTGAAGGGAATGAGATGGTCTAAAGACCATATATTTTTATTACTTTTTTTAATAACTTAAGAATTTCTTGTTTAAAATTCAAGTGTTATTCCCTTTCCCCGTTTCTGGGCCAACATCCCCCTAACCCCTTACACTCCCCTTCTTTATGGGTGTTCCCCTCCCCATCCTCCCCCCATTGACGCCCTCTGCCCAACATTCACGTTCACTGGGGGTTCAGTCTTAGCAGGACCAAGGGCTTCCCCTTCCACTGGTGATCTTACTAAGATATTCATTGCTACCTATGAGGTCAGAGTCCAGGGTCAGTCCATGTATAGTCTTTAGGTAGTGGCTTAGTCCCTGGAAGCTCTGGTTGCTTGGCATTGGTGTACATATGGGGTCTCGAGCCCCTTCAAGCTCTTCCAGTTCTTTCTCTGATTCCTTCAACGGGGGTCCTATTCTCAGTTCAGTGGTTTGCTGCTGACATTCGCCTCTGTATTTGCTGTATTCTGGCTGTGTCTCTCAGGAGAGATCTGCATGCGGCTCCTCTCGGCCTGCACTTCTTTGCTTCATCCATCTTGTCTAATTGGGTGGCTGTATATGTGTGGGCCACATGAGGGGCAGGCTTTGAATGGGTGTTCCTTCTTTCTCTGTTTTAATCTTTGCCTTTCTATTCCCTGCCAAGGGTATTCTTGTTCCCCTTTTAAAGAAGGAGTGAAACATTCACATTTTGATCATCTGTCTTGAGTTTCATGTGTTTTATGCATTTAGGGTAATTCAATCATTTGGGCTGATAGCTACTTATCAATGAGTGCATACCATGGGTGTTTTTCTGTGATTGGGTTACTTCACTCAGGATGATATTTTCCAGTTCCAACCATTTGCCTATGAATTTCATAAAGTCATTGTTTTTGATAGCTGAGTAATATTCCATTGTGTAGATGTACCACATTTTCTGTATCCATTCCTCTGTTGAAGGGCATCTGGGTTCTTTCCAGCTTCTGGCTATTATAAATAAGGCTGCTATGAACATAGTGGTGTACGTGTCTTTCTTAAGTTGAACATTTCTTTAGGTATTTCTCAGCCATTTGGCATTCCTCAGCTGCGATTTCTTTGTTTAGTTCTGAACCCCATTTTTTAATACAGTTATTTGTCTCCCTGCAGTCTAACTTCTTGAGTTCTTTGTATATTTTGGATATAAGCCCTCTATCTGTGCTAGGGTTGGTAAAGATCTTTTCCCAATGTGTTGGTTGCCATTTTCTCCTAACTACAGTGTCCGTTGCCTTACAGAAGCTTTGCAGTTTTATGAGATCCCATTTGTCGATTCTTGATCTTAGAGCATAACCCATTGGTGTTTTGTTCAGGAAATTTTTTTCCAGTGCCCACGTGTTTGAGATGCTGCCCTAGTTTTTCCTCTATTAGATTGAGTGTATCTGGTTTGATATGGAGGTCCTGGATCCACTTAGACTTAAGCTTTGTACAGGGTGATAAGCATGGATCAATTTGCATTCTTCTACGTGTTGCCCTCCAGTTGAACCAGCACCATTTGCTGAAAATGCTCTTTTTTCCATTGGATGGTTTTGGCTCCTTTGTCAAAAATCAAGTGACCATAGGTGTGTGGGTTCATTTCTGGTTCTTTAATCCTGTTCCATTGGTCTATGTGTCTGTCTCTGAACCAATACCATGCAGTTTTTATCACTATTGCTCTGTAATTCTGCTTGAGTTCAGGGATACTGATTCCCCCTGAAGTCCTTTTATTGTTGAGAATACTTTTGGCTATTCTGGCTTTTTTGTTATTCCAGATGAAATTGCAAATTGTTCTGTCTAACTCTTTGAAGAATTGGATTGGTATTTTGATGGGGATTGCATTGACCCTGTAGATCTCTTTCGTAAAATAGCCATTTTTACTATATTAATCCTGCCAATCCATGAGCATGGGAGATCTTTCCACGGTCTGAGGTCTTCTTCAATTTCTTCAGAGTCTTGAAGATCTTATTGTACAGATCTTTTACTTGCTTGGTTAAAGTCACACCGAGGTACTTTATATTATTTGGGTCTATTATGAAGGGTGTCGTTTCCCTAATTTCTTCCTCGGCTTGTTTCTCTTTTGTGTAGAGGAAGGCTACTGATTTATTAGAGTTAATTTTATACTGAGCCACTTTGCTAAAGTTGTTCATCAGCTTTAGTAATTCTCTGGTGGAACTTTTGGGATCACTTAAATGTACTATCATATCATCTGCAAATAGTGATGTTTTGACTTCTTCTTTTCCAATCTGTATCCCCTTGACCTTCTTTTGTTGTCTGATTGCCCTGGATAGAACTTCAAAAACTATATTGAATAAGTAGGGAGAGAGTGGGCAGCCTTGTCTAGTCCCTGATTTTAGTGGGATTGCTTCAAGTTTCTCTCCATTTAGTTTAATTTTAGCAACTAGTTTGCTGTATATGGCTTTTACTATGTTTAGGTATGGGCCTTGAATTCCTATTCTTTCCAGGACTTTTATCATGAAGGGTTGTAGAATTTTGGCAAATGCTTTCTCAGCATCTAATGAAATGATCATGTGGATTTTTTCTTTCAGTTTGCTTACCTAATGGATCAAGTTAATGGTTTTCCGTATATTAAACCATCCCTGCATGCCTGGGATGAAGCCTACTTGATCATGGTGGATGATTGTTTTGATGTGCTCTTGGATTCGGTTTGCCAGATTTTTTATTGGGTATTTTTGCGTCGATATTCATAAGGGACATTGGTCTGAAGTTCTCTTTCTTTGTTGGGTCTTTGTGTGGTTTAGGAATAAGAGTAATTGTTGCTTAATAGTAGGAATTCAGTAGTGCTCCATCTGTTTCAATTTTGTGGAATAGTTTGGATAGTATTGATATGAGGTCTTCTATGAAGGTCTGATAGAATTCTGCACTAAACCCTATTGGACCTGTGCTCTTTTTGGTTGGGAGACCTTTAATGACTGCTTCTATTTCTTTTGGAGATATGGGGTTGTTTAACTGGTTTATCTGTTCCTGATTTAACTTTGGTACCTGGTATTTGTTTAAGAAATTGTCCATTTCCTGCAGATTTTCAAGTTTTGTTGAATATAGGCTTTTATAGTAAGATCTGATGATTTTTTGAATTTTCTCTGAATCTGTAGTTATGTCTCCCTTTTCATTTCTGATTTTGTTAATTTGGACACACTCTCTGGGTCCTCTCATTAGTCTGGCTAAGGGTTTATCTATCTTGTTGATTTTCTCAAAGAACCAACTTTTGGTTCTGTTGATTCTTTCTATGGTCCTTTTTGTTTCTACTTGGCTAATTTCAGCTCTGAGTTTGATTATTTCCTGTCTTCTACTCCTCCTGGGTGTATTTGCTTCTTTTTGTTCTAGAGCTTTAGGTGTGCTGTCAAGCTGCTGACATACGCTCTCTCCTGTTTCTTTCTGCAGGCACTCAGAACTATGAGTTTTCCTCTTCGCACAGCGTTCATTGTGTCCCATAAGTTTGGGCATGTTGTACCTTCATTTTCATTAAATTCTAAGAAGTCTTTAATTTCTTTCTTTATTTCTTCCTTGACCAGGTTATCGTTGAGTAGAGCATTGTTCAACTTCCACGTATATGTGGGCATTTTTCCCTTATTGTTATTGAAGACCAGCTTTAGGCCGTGGTGGTCTGATTGAACGCATGGGATTATTTCTATTTTTCTGTAACTGTTGAGGCCCGTTTTTTGACCAATTATATGGTCAATTTGGAAAAAGTACCATGCGGAGTTGAGAAGAATGTATATCCTTTTGCTTTAGGATAGAATGTTCTATAAATATCTGTTAAGTCCATTTGGCTCATGACTTTTCTTAGTCTGTCTATGTCTCTGTTTAATTTCTGTTTCCATTATCTGTCCATTGATGAGAGTGGGGTGATGAAGTCTCCTACTATTATTGTGTGAGGTGCAATGTGTTTTTTTTTTCTTTATTAACTTGAGTATTTCTTATATACATTTCGAGTGTTATTCCCTTTCCCGGATTCCAGGCAAACATCTCCCTCCCCCCTCCCCTTCTTTATGGCTGTTCCCCTCCTTATCCTCCCCCCATTGCCTCCCTCCGCCCAACAATCACGTTCACTGGGGGTTCAGTCTTAGCAGGACCAAGGCTTCCCCTTCCACTGGTGATCTTACTAGGATATTCATTGCTACCTATGCGGTCAGATTCCATGGTCAGTCCATGTATACTTTTTAGGTAGTCTCTTAGTCCCTGGAAGCTCTGGTTGCTTGGCATTGGTGTACATATGGGGTCTTGAGCCCCTTCAAGCTCTTTCAGTTCTTTCTCTGATTCCTTCAATGGGTCCTAGTCTCAATTCAGTGGTTTGCTGCTGGCATACGCCTCTGTGTTTGCTGTATTCTGGCTGTGTCTCTCGGGACAGATCTACATCCTGCTCCTGTCGGCCTGTGCTTTAGTAAGGTTTCTTTTACGTATGTAGGTGCCCTTGTATTTGGGGCATAGATATTTAGGATTCAGAGTTCATCTTGGTGTATTTTTCCTTTGATGAATATGAAGTGTCCTTCCTTATCTTTTTTGATGACTTTTAGTTGAAAATTGATTTTATTTGATATTAGAATGGCTACTCCAGCTTGCTTCTTCTGACCATTTGCTTGGAAAGTTGATTTCCAGGCTTTCACTCTGAGGTAGTGTCTGTCTTTGTCTCTGAGGTGTGTTTCCTGTAGGCAGCAGAATGCAGGGTCCTCGTTGTGTATCCAGTTTGTTAATCTATGTCTTTTTATTGGGGAGTAGAGACCATTGATGTTGAGAGATATTAAGGAATAGTGATTATTGCTTCCTGTTATATTCCTATTTGGATATGAAGTTATGTTTGTGTGCTTTTCTTCTCTTTGTTTTGTTGCCAAGATGATTAGTTTCTTGCTTCTTCTAGGGTGTAGCTTGCTTTCTTATGTTGGGGTTTACCACTTACTATCTTTTGTATCGCTGGATTTCTAGAAAGGTATTGTGTAAATTTGGTTTTGTCATGGAATATCATGGTTTCTCCATCTATGTTTATTGAGTGTTTTGCAGTATACAGTAACCTGGGCTGGGATTTGTGTACTCTTAGGGTCTGTATGACATCAGTCCAGGATCTTCTGGCTTTCATAGTCTCAGGTGAAAAGTCTGATGTGATTATCATAGGTCTGCCTTTATATGTTACTTAACCTTTTTCCCTTACTGCTTTTAATATTCTTTCTTTATTTTGTGCATTTGGTGTTTTGACTATTATGTGTCGGGAAGTGTTTCTTTTATTTGGAATACTGTAGGCTTCTTGTATGCTTTTGGGTATCTCTTTTTTTAGGTTAGAGAAGTTTTCTTCTATGATTTTGTTGAAGATATTTACTGGTCCTTTGAGCTGGGAGTCTTCACTCTCTTCTATACCTATTATTCTTAGGTTTGATCTTCTCATTGAGTCCTGGATTTCCTGTATGTTTTGGACCAGTAGCTTTCTTCGCTTTACATTATCTTTGACAGTTGCGTCGGTGATTTCTATGCAATCTTCTGCTCCTGAGATTCTGTCTTCTATCTCTTGTATTCTGTTGATGATGCTTGTATCTGTGGCTCCTTGTCTCTTCCTTTGTTTTTTTTTTTTTTTTTTTTATATCCAGGGTTGTTTCCATGTGTGTGATTGCTTCTATTTCCATTTTTAATTCCTTCAACTGTATGATTGTGTTTTCCTGGAATTCTTTCAGGGATTTTTGCGACTCCTCTCTGTAGGCTGCTACTTGTTTATTTTTGTTTTCCTGCATTTCTCCAAGGGAGTTCTTCATGTCTTTCTTGAAGTCCTCCAGCATCATGATCAAATATGATTTTGAAACTAGATCTTGCTTTTCTGGTGTGTTTGGATATTCCGTGTTTGCTTTGTTGGGAGAATTGGTCTCTGATGATGCCATGTAGTCTTGGTTTCTGTTGCTTGGGTTCCTGCGCTTGCCTCTAGCCATCAGATTATCTCTAGTGTTACTTTGTTCTGCTATTTCTGACAGTGGCTAGACTGTCCTATGAGCCTGTGTGTCAGGAGTGCTGTAGACCTGTTTTCCTGTTTTCTTTCAGCCAATTATGGGGACAGAGTGTTCTGCTTTCGGTCATGTAATTTTTCCTATCTACAGGTCTTCAGCTGTTCCTGTGGGCCTGTGCCCTGCATTCACCAGGCAGGTCGCTTGGAGCAGAAAAGTTGGTCTTACTTGTGGTCCCGAGGCTCAAGTTTCCTTGTGCGGTGTTGCTTATGAGCTCTCCCGGGGGCAGCAATCAGGAGGGTCGGCGTAGCCCTCTCTGGCAGCCCCAGTGCACCAGAGTCCCTGATGGCATTTGGTGTTTTCCTCTGGAGTCAGCGATGTGGGCAGAGTATAGTCTCTTCTGGTTTCCCAGGTATGTCTGCCTCTCTGAAGGTTTAGCTCTCCCTCCCACGGGATTTGGGTTCATGGAACTGTTTATCCGGTTGGTCCCTTCAGGTTCTGGCAGTGTCTCAGACGCAGCGGACTTGCTGCTCCTGTGCCCTTATCCAAGGGAACCCAGAGGCCGTATACAGTTTCCTCTTCGGCCAGGGATGTGGGCAGGGGTGGGCAGTGTTGGTGGTCTCTTCCACTCTGCAGTCTCAGGAGTGCCCACCTGTCCTGGCGGTGAGCTCTCTCTCCCACCGGGTTTGGGAGCAGTGAACTGGAGGCAGGGAGCTTGAGATTGGGACTCCTGCTAAAAACCTGAAGTGTCCGGTCCTAGAGGAATTTTGCCTCTGTGTGTCCTGAGGCCACCAGTCAGTTCGCTTGCAGCAGAAAAGTTGGTCTTACCTGTGGTCCCGAGGCTCAAGTTTATCACCATATTTTTTGCTAGCCTTTTACTTAATCTTGACAGAAACAAAGATTCTGCTCCCTCTCCAAAACTCCCCAAGAGAGATTTCTCAATTAATTAGTTAACATCCATTTTCATTTCTCAATTGCTTCATTGACCTTTAATACCCAGCTCTGCTCCTTTATTTGTATATCTGTCCATCCTTGTGTACCTGTACTGGTGAAAGCTTCTTTGGTCTTGCACTGAGATGTGAAAGTCATTCAATACCTCAGAAAAATATGATACACAATAAGAAGCCAATGTTATCATGCTTTCCAGAAGAGGATAAAGAAGCTGTGCATGACAGTCTCCTATGGTACATCATTGGCATTCCTTATCCCTGACAAAAAATTATCCTTGCATACAAAGCATGGATAGTAATGGTTGCTCTCAGCCTGCCTCAAAGTGATGTATCAGGGGAAAAGGCACCCATCTGGGCCCAAGTCCATCAGTCTTCCCTTTCTCTGTTTATTGTCTCTCTGGTAGTGGCACATCAATCTATCATTCCTCCACTATAACCTAACTCTCAGAAACACATTTTCTCCAAAGGAAAGAGTGGTGTCTGCTATTAAGGCAGGGGGAGGAATTAAGGAGTAATGTGCTCAGCTCTTTGGGAAAAATTGTACCCAAAATTGCTAATTCCAATATCCATTTTTCTATGTTCCTAATTTCCTTTTCATTGTGTTCTGTCTCTTTCCCTTCTTCTCTCTCCTTTTTTCCTTCCTTTTCAACATGGTCATATTGGTCTTTTACTCAATAAGTACCCAAGGCTCTTTGAATTCATGATACACTTGTCTATATCTCTCAAATGAATGGACTGCAATTCTTGCCTTATCTCTATCCCTTAAATTAATCTAAATATTCAAATGGCCACTCTCTATGTGGTGGGTATGGAACTTATGCAGACAATAAACTCTAAAGGTTTAATAAAAACATTAAGGCATGCTTGCTTATCTGATACCAGCCTTAGGAAGTGAAGGCAGGAGAATTCAGGTAATTTTGGGCTGCATAATAAGTTTTTGTTTCAAAACACCAAATCAGCACAACCACAAAATGTGTCACCCACTAATTTTCATTTTTATTCAACTATTTAAATTTTAGAGAATTGTTTTAAATCATGGTAGTACTTTCAACTTTAGTTTGGGCAGTAGAAACCTAGAAAAAACTCAAACTTCAGGCAGTTGACTCTTAATAACATAAGATAAAATTATATAATGCATAAGTGATATTTAAACCTATTTAAAATTTTTAAAATATTGAAGTTATCATAAAATATTTAAAGTAAATTGCTAGCTTTTTTATTTTTATTTTATTTTATTTTTGCCTTAAAAATTAAGACTTTAGATCTGTGTTCCTCCCTTTGGTCATCAGACTATTTAAAATGGATCCTAAGAAATTAGAATTCCCTAGGATTCTCGTCGTGAAATAAGGAAAAGTGTGACATGTGACCACCATCAAAAGTAGAACCTGTATCCTAGGAAGAAATCTCTTAGAGTGCTGATAAATTACCAGCAACTGTGTGGGAGATGCTGAAACTCAGATGATGATTCAATGATGGGCAGGAGCACACCTTGATCAGTATGTCTTAAATATGCATAACTTTTGCCCTCCCATACATCCCCCTTGCCAAAAATGCCGATACTCCCACTCCTTCTTAAAAGGCAGAACAAAAATATCCATAGGAGGAGATATGGAGGCAAAGTTTAGAGCAGAGACTGAAGGAACGATCATTCAGAGCCTGCTCCACATGTGACATACATGCGTGTATATATATATATATATATATATATATATATATACATATACATATACATATACATATACATATACATATACATATACATATACATATACATATACATATATATATATCCACCAAAACTAGATAAGTTTGTTCCTATTCCTAATGTGGCTATGTTGAATAAATCTCCATTCTCAGCTTTTCTCTATTACTTGTTTTAATTTGTTTATTGAACTTAATTTGTTTATTGAGAATAGAATCCACACCCACCCTAAGAACACTTGAAACACTAAAGTGATGGTTCAAAGAGGAGGCCCTCCAGATTGGGGTTAGATCTGGATTAGGTCTTCTACCCTCTGAAGATCTACTTCAGCATAGAATAATGTAAGCCTAGGAGCCATTCATGTCAGTACTCAACGTACTGCTCTCTGAGATCCCAGCTTCCAGCCAGCAGAAGTATCAGAAATAAATTGCAGTTGTTTTAGCCCACCTGCTTTATGAAATTTCATTCTAGCTGTTCAAATGAGTTAACATAATTCCAATCTCACTGTTCACTTATTTTATTGTTATTTAAATTTCAACTTCATTATTCTTCATCTGACCTAGAACTATTTCATCTTACTTTCCCAGAGAAAGGAGAAAAGTAAGGTTCAGAAAGTGAACAACTGGGAAAGGGTGGCGCAGATCTTCCTGGTTGCTGCCACCGCAGAGAGCTCGTGGGCAGCACCCCGCGAGCAAACTTGAGCCTCGGGACCACATGTAAGACCAACATTTCTGCTGTAAGAGACCTGCCTGGTGAACTCGGGACATACAGAGGCAGAATTCCTCTAGGACCAGGCACGTCCTGTGTTTACCGGGAGTCCCACACCCGCGGATCTCGGCCAAAGCAGCGGCCTGGATCTCCCAGACCTCGTGGGAGAGAGACCTCACCGCCTGGTCAGGTGGGCACTCCTGAGGCTGCAGAGCGGAAGAGACCACCAACACTGCCCACATCCCTGGCCCAAGAGGAAACTGTATAAGGCCTCTGGGTTGCTGTGGAGGAGGGCCCAGGAGCAGGAGTACCGCTGCGCCTGAGACACTGCTGCAACCTGAAGGAAACAGACCAGATAAACATTTCTCTGTACCCAAATCCCGTGGGAGGGAGAGCTAAACCTTCAGAGAGGCAGACACGCCTGGGAAACCAGAAGAGACTGCACTCTGCACAAACATCTCGGACGCCAGAGGAAAACACCAAACACCATCTGGAACCCTGGTGCACGGAAGCTCCCGGAAAAGGTGGCACAGATCTTCCTGCTTGCTGCCGCTGCAGACAGCTCGTGGGCAGCACCCCGCGAGCGAACTTGAGCCTCAGGACTACAGGTAAGACCAACTTTTCTGCTGCAAGTGACATGCCTGGTGAACTCAAGACACAGGCTCACAGGAACAGCTGAAGACCTGTAGAGAGGAAAAACTACACGCCCGAAAGCAGAACACTCTGTCCCCATAACTGGCTGAAAGAAAACAGGAAAACAGGTCTACAGCACTCCTGACACACAGGCTCATAGGACAGTCTAGCCACTGTCAGAAGTAGCAAACAAAGTAACACTAGATATAATCTGATGGCGAGAGGAAAGCCCAGGAACCCAAGTAACAGAAACCAAGACTACATGGCATCATCAGAGCCCAATTCTCCCACCAAAACAAACATGGAATATCCAAACACACCAGAAAAGCAAGATCTAGTTTCAAAATCATATTTGATCATGATGCTGGAGGACTGCAAGAAAGACATGAAGAACTCCCTTAGAGAAACACAGGAAATAATTAATAAACAAGTAGAAGCCTACAGAGAGGAATCGCAAAAATCCCTGAAAGAATTCTAGGAAAACACAATCAAACAGTTGAAGGAATTAAAAATGGAAATAGAAGCAATCAAGAAAGAACACATGGAAACAACCCTGGATATAAAAAACAATGGAAGTGACAAGGAGCCACAGATACAAGCATCAACAACAGAATACAAGAGATAGAAGACAGAATCTCAGGAGCAGAAAATTCCATAGAAATCATTGACTCAACTGTCAAAGATAATGTAAAGCAGAAAAAGCTACTGGTCCAAAACATACAGGAAATCCAGCACTCAATGAGAAGATCAAACCTAAGGATAATAGGTATAGAAGAGAGTGAAGACTCCAGGCTCAAAGGACCAGTAAATATCTTCAACAAAATCATAGAAGAAAACTTCCCTAACCTAAAAAAAGAGATACCCATAGGCATACAAGAAGCCTACAGAACTCCAAATAGATTGGACCAGAAAAGAAACACCTCCCGTCACATAATCGTCAAAACAAAAAAACGCACAAAATAAAGAAAGAATATTAAAAGCAGTAAGGGAAAAAGGTCAAGTAACATATAAAGGCAGACCTATCAGATCACACCAGACTTTACACCAGAAACTATGAAGGCCAGAAGATCCTGGACTAATGTCATACAGACCCTAAGAGAACACAAATGCCAGCCCAGGTTACTGTATCCTGCAAAACTCTCAATTAACATAGATGGAGAAACCAAGATATTCCATGACAAAACCAAATTTACACAATATCTTTCTACGAATCCAGCACCACAAAGGATAACAAAGGGTAAAGCCCAACATAAGGAGGCAAGCTATACCCTAGAAGAAGCAAGAAACTAATCGTCTTGGCAACAAACAAAGAGAAGAAAAGCACACAAACATAACCTCACATCCAAATATGAATATAACAGGAAGCAATAATCACTATTCCTTAATATCTCTTAATATCAATGGCTTCTACTCCCCAATAAAAAGACATAGATTAACAAACTGGATACGCAACGAGGACTCTGCATTCTGCTGCCTGCAGGAAACACACCGCAGAGACAAAGACAGACACTACCTCAGAGTGAAAGGCTGGAAAACAACTTTCCAAGCAAATGGTCGGAAGAAGCAAGCTGGAGTAGCCATTCTAATATCAAATATAATCAATTTTCAACTAAAAGTCATCAAAAAAGATAAGGAAGGACACTTCATATTCATCAAAGGAAAAATCCACCAAGATGCACTCTCAATCCTACATATCTATGCCCCAAATACAAGGGCACCTACATATGTAAATGAAACCTTACTAAAGCTCAAAACACACATTGCACCTCACACAATAATAGTGGGAGATTTCAACACCCCACTTTCATCAATGGACAGATCATGGAAACAGGAATTAAATAGAGACGTAGACAGACTAAGAGAAGTCATGAGCCACATGTACTTAACGGATATTTATATAACACTCTATCCTAAAGCAAAAGGATATACCTTCTTCTCAGCTCCTCGTGGTACTTTCTCCAAAATTGACCATAAAATTGGTCAAAAAACCGGCCTCAACAGTTACAGAAAGATAGAAATAATCCCATGCGTGCTATCAGACCACCACGGCCTAAAGCTGGTCTTCAAAAACAATAAGGGAAGAATGCGCACATACACGTGGAAATTGAAGAATGCTCTACTCAATGATAACCTGGTCAAGGAAGAAATAAAGAAAGAAGTCAAAGACTTTTTAGAATTTAATGAAGATGAAGGTAAAACATACCCAAACATATGGGGCACAATGAAAGCTGTGCTAAGAGGAAGACTCATACAGCTGAGTGCCTGCAGAAAGAAACAGGGAAGAGCATATGTCAGCAGCTTGACAGCACACCTAAAAGCTCTAGAACAAAAAGAAGCAAATACACCCAGGAGGAGTAGAAGGCAGGAAATAATCAAACTCAGAGCTAAAATCAACCAAGTAGAAACAAAAAGGACCATAGAAAGAATCAACAGAACCAAAAGTTGGTTCTTTGAGAAAATCAACAAGATAGATAAACCCTTAGCTAGACTAACGAGAGGACACAGAGAGTTCGTCCAAATTAACAAAATCAGAAATGAAAAGGGAGACATAACTACAGATTCAGAGGAAATTCAAAAAAATCATCAGATCTTACTATAAAAGCCTATATTCAACAAAACTTGAAAATCTACAGGAAATGGACAATTTCCTAGACAGATACTAGGTACCGAAGTTAAATCAGGAGCAGATAAACCAGTAAAACAACCCCATAACTCCTAAGGAAATAGAAGCAGTCATTAAAGGTCTCCCAACCAAAAAGAGCCCAGGTCCAGACGGGTTTAGTGCAGAATTCTATCAAACCTTCATAGAAGACTTCATACCACTATTATCCAAACTATTCCACAAAATTGAAACAGATGGATCACTCCCGAATTCCTTCTATGAAGCCACAATTACTCTTATACCTAAACCACACAAAGACCCAACAAAGAAAGAGAACTTCAGACCAATTTCCCTTATGAATATCGACGCAAAAATACTCAATAAAATTCTGGCAAACTGAATCCAAGAGCACATCAAAACAATCATCCACCATGATCAAGTAGGCTTCATCCCAGGCATGCAGGGATGGTGTAATATACGGAAAACCATCAACGTGATCCATTATATAAACAAACTGAAAGAACAAAAACACATGATCATTTCATTAGATGCTGAGAAAGCATTTGAGAAAATTCAACACCCCTTCATGATAAAAGTCCTGGAAAGAATAGGAATTCAAGGCCTATACCTAAACATAGTAAAAGCCATATACGGCAAACCAGTTGCTAATATTAAACTAAATGGAGAGAAACTTGAAGCAATCCCACTAAAATCAGGGACTAGACAAGGCTGCCCACTCTCTCCCTACTTATTCAATATAATTCTTAATTTCTAGCCAGAGCAATCAGACAACAAAGGAGGTCAAAGGGATACAGATCGGAAAAGAAGTCAAAATATCACTATTTGCAGATGATATGATAGTTTAGTTAAGTGATCCCAAAAGTTCCACCAGAGAACTACTAAAGCTAATAAACAACTTCAGCAAAGTGGCTGGGTATAAAATTAACTCAAATAAATCAGTACACAAAAGAGAAGCAAGCCGAGAAAGAAATTAGGGAAACGACACCCTTCTTAATAGACCCAAATAATATAAAGTACCTCGGTGTGACTTTAACCAAGCAAGTAAAAGATCTGTACAATAAGAACTTCAAGACATTGAAGAAAGAAATTGAAGAAGACCTCAGAAGATGGAAAGATCTCCCATGCTCATGGATTGGCAGGATTAATATAGTAAAAATGGCCATTTTACCAAAAGCGATCTACAGATTCAATGCAATCCCCATCAAAATACCAATCCAATTCTTCAAAGAGTTAGACAGAACAATTTGCAATTTCATCTGGAATAAGAAAAAACCCAGGATAGCTAAAACTATCCTCAACAATGAAAGTACTTCAGGGGGAATCCCTATCCCTGAACTCAAGCAGTATTATAGACCAATAGTGATAAAAACTGCACGGTATTGGTACAGAGACAGACAGATAGACCAATGGAATAGAATTGAAGACCCAGAAATTAACCCACATACCTATGGGCACTTGGTTTTTGACAAAGGAGCCAAAACCATCCAATGGAAAAAAGATAGCATTTTCAGCAAATGGTGCTGGTTCAACTGGAGGTCAACATGTAGAAGAATGCAGATCGATCCATGCTTATCACCCTGTACAAAACTTAAGTCCAAGTGGATCAAGGACTTCGACATCAAACCAGACACACTCAAACTAATAGAAGAAAAACTAGGGAAGCATCTGGAACACATGGGCACTGGAAAAATTTTCCTGAACAAAACACCAATGGGTTATGCTCTAAGATCAAGAATCGACAAATGGGCTCTCATAAAACTGCAAAGCTTCTATAAGGCAAAGGACACTGTGGTTAGGACAAAACAGCAACCAACAGATTGGGAAAAGATCTTTACCAATCCTACAACAGATAGAAAGAAGCCTTATATCCAAAATATACAAAGAACTCAAGAAGTTAGACCACAGGGAGACAAATAACCCTATTAAAAATGGGGTTCAGAGCTAAACAAAGAATTTACAGCTGAGGAATGCTGAATGGCTGAGAAACTCCTAAAGAAATGTTCAACATCTTTAGTCATAAGGGAAATGCAAATCAAAACAACCCTGAGATTTCACCTCACACCACTGAGAATGGCTAAGATCAAAAACTCAGGTGACAGCAGATGCTGGCGAGGATTCGGAGAAAGAGGAACACTCCTTCATTGTTGGTGGGATTGCAGACTGGTAAAACCATTCTGGAAATCAGTCTGGAGGTTCCACAGAAAATTGGATATTGAACTACCTGAGGATCCAGCTGTACCTCTCTTGGTCATATACCCACAAGATGCCCCAACCTATAAAAAAGGCACGTGCACCACTATGTTCCTTGCAGCCTTATTTATAATAGCCAGAAGCTGGAAAGAACCCAGATGCCCTACAACAGAGGAATGGATACAGAAAATGTGGTACATCTACACAATGGAATATTACTCAGCTATCAAAAACAATGACTTTATGAAATTCATAAGCAAATGGTTGGAACTGGAAAATATCATCCTGAGTGAGCTATCACAATCACAGAAAGACATACATGGTATGCACTCATTGATAAGTGGTATTAGCCCAGATGCTTGAATTACCCTAGATGCCTAGAACAAGTGAAACTCAAGACAGATGATCAAAATGTGAATGCTTCACTCCTTCTTTAAAAGGGGAACAAGAATAACCTTGGCAGGGAAGAGAGAGGCAAAGATTAAAACAGAGACTGAAGGAACACCCATTCAGAGCCTGCCCCACATGTGGCCCATACATAAACAGCCACCCAATTAGACAAGATGGATGAAGCAAAGAAGTGCAGACCGACAGGAGCCGGATGTAGATCGCTCCTGAGAGACACAGCCAGAATACAGCAAATACAGAGGCGAATGTCAGCAGCAAACCACTGAACTGAGAATAGGACCCCTGTTGAAGGAATCAGAGAAAGGACTGGAAGAGCTTGAAGGGGCTCGAGACCCCATATGTACAACAATGCCAAGCAACCAGAGCTTCCAGGGACTAAGCCACTACCTAAAGACTATACATGGACTGACCCTGGACTCTGACCTCATAGGTAGCAATGAATAGCCTAGTAAGAGCACCAGTGGAAGGGGAAGCCTTGGGTCCTGCTAAGACTGAACCCCCAGTGAACTAGACTGTTGTGGTAGGGCGGCAATGGGGGGAGGGTTGGGAGGGGAACACCAGTAGGGATTGGGAGGGGGGAGGGTATGTTTGCCCGAAATCGGGAAAGGGAATAACACTCGAAATGTATATAAGAAATACTCAAGTTAATAAAAAGAAAAAAAAGAAAAAAAAGAGAAAAAATGATAAAAAGAAATACTCAAGTTAATAAAAAAAAAAAAAAGAAAAGAAAGTGAACAACTTAGAAAACAGTTTTCCCAGGGTCTGAGGAGCACATATCAGAAAGGTAGGTGACACGAATGTTAGACTGATTAAAATGCAGAGCAAGACTGTTAGTGTCAAGGGGAAGTATCGTTTGTCACAGAACACACCCACAGAGATGAAACACAATTCAGTTAACTAGCTGAAGAGATTATAGGCTTCACTAGAAAGAAGGGAGGTAGTTCTGAGCAATTTTGTTGAATGTTTGAGTCATTAGAGTTAAGACAATGAACATTGTCCCTAGTATCTGTGAGCAGGTGTGTGTGTCTGTGTGTGTGTGTCTGTGTGTGTGTCTGTGTGTATCTGTGCGTCCATGTCTGTGTATACACATGCACATGTAAGTTCCTGCAAGCTCCCACACAATTACACACTTATTTTTAGTGACAGTTTTTCTTAGCTGCAGTCTGACCAGAAATGAATAACTACATATCAATAAGTTTCATTCCAACACACGCACAGACAAATAATGACAAATTTCACAAGTACTCAATACTTCCTAATTTATATGTTTAGTTTATTCAAATCCACTAGAAAATGTTCTCTATGTTTCTATTCCAAAGAATCTTGTTTTTAAGAATCATTCAGTCATGTAATGATTGGAATGATAATTAAATATTTTCAAGTGAAAGAGATAGATAAGATAGTAATAATTTGGCTTTTTCAAGTCACTTGGTAATTTATACAGTTCAGAGACAAACTACAATTCAGCTGCAGTCAAAGGCATGTAAGCTATAGAGGACTCATTCTTGCCCTGCAATTCCATTTCATAAGAGACATGAAAGCACTCTGGAAGAAAAATAATATGTTCATGTATTCATATTATAAAAGAAAATGCTAAGATTCTTCTTTCTGCAGAGTAAAATTATATTCTTAGATGAAAACCTTCTCCCCAAGTGCATTAATACTAAATGGTACTCAGTGCATCATAATGAGTACATTGATGGTTAAGCCTCAAGGACTGCAATTATTGAAAGGTTTCAGGCAATCTGCTACATAATGTGGTTAACTTAAGGATTGCCAAACACATGTTAACATTTTGATGCAGGATTCATCCACAAAGAGAATATAGAGATTGCTGACACGAAGAAACCCATATTGTCTTTCCTCACTCTATAACATTTCACTTTCAGGTTTTCTGCTAATTTAATGACTGAATTTAACATATCTCATCATTAAAGATGAAAAACCTCAAGCTGTCTCTTTGCCTCTTCTAGAAATCAGACCACACTACTCCCAGTGTAATCTGGCAATTAGGACAAGAACTGACTAGAATCACCTACGACACTTGACTGGCCTTGGTAGAAAAACTTCGTCTAGCTTCCTCCCTCATGCAGCTGCCCAGGGCCAAGAAAATGTTGAACTATAGTATCAGTGTCTTCCTGCCTTAATTTCAGGCATACAGGCTAAGTCACTAGGCTGGAATAGAGTACTTAACAAGAACCACACGGACACACCGCAAAATACACACACACACTATAATGACACACTCTCTCTTACTCAATCAGTCACTCATTCTCACTGCTGAGAAATGCTACATGGGTCTGATCCCCTTTTCTGGTGATTGAAAGGCCCATTCCTTCATATCCTCATCTACACTAAGTAATGCCTGCCTCAGGATTGTAGAAAAACAAAACAAAACAAAATGCTTTCCTTTCAACGTGGTCTCCTTCCTACATATGCTATGAGGCTTTATCCCTAATATTCTATTTTATCCCTAATATTCTCCTGATCATTGTTGTCTAGAAACTGAGACCCCTTTACTAAGTAATGCTTACTCTGGATGAATAATTTTTTGTTAGGTTTTTCTAGTCTCTGTTTTCTTTTTCTTTTTTTCTTTCTTTCTTTCTTTTTTTCTTTCTTTCTTTGTTACCTACTACCAAAGGATATTTCCTAAAATTGTGTGTATAGAACTTCACTTTGTGAATATAGCCTTAGAGAGTACAGATATTTCTACATAGGGTGTAGCTAGACTTCTTCTGTCTCGTATCTAGTACAAGCAGATGGCAGAGTGAAAGAACAGCTGAGCCATCACATCTTGATTCACTTCCATGATCCCGAGCGACTGTACTGGAATGGCATGATGCTTTTGAAACATTAAAGCCTGTCCCAGTGACATGTTTCATCCAAGAAGGCCATATGTTCTAATCCTTTCCAAAGAGTTCTCCAAAGAGGTGAAGAATTCAAATTGTCTGCCTAGAGGAGACCTAATTTCATTCAAATCACCAGAGTGTGACTTTGAATGACTTTATAAAGGGTGACTTTATAAGAAGTCAGCAATATAGCTGGAAAGCCAATTCAGATAGGATGGGTAATGTAAGTTTTCATAAGTGAGAACTTTTTCAGGAATCTTGAGTGTGATCTAATGATGGGCAAGTGTTATTAGCCAACATCCCAGAACGAGTCATGGATCCTACAAATTAAGAGGAATTCTGGAAGATGGTACAAATCTTTTAAAAGTCTGATAATCTTTGTCCAAATATGAATTTCCTCAAATATACCTAACATATATCTAGAATTAGATAGAAAATCTTAGGTGATATAACATGGAACCCCTAAACACAAAATCTCAGCTGTAGGTTCTATCTATCAAGCAAAAGAGCCCAGGGGTTATTTAAATACTGTAGTTTACTCAGACATTGAGTAATCAGATTCTGAAGAGAATTAAGGTTTGTCTATCATTTACAGGATCATTTAGTCAGCCATTGGCTGGCAAGGGAGATGGCATAGCACACAGAACATTTTAAGATAAGTGTCTATTAAACTAAATAGTATAGAATAGCTGTTTAGCCATTTCTACTCAGCCTGGTTGCACCAAAATGTTCCAAGGTCTTGTTATCCTTTTTTCAGGGATGAACAATCAGTGAACATGTCTATGTTTGAAACCAGAGAAATATTAATCCCAGGAATCAAAGAATTTAATCCTTTATGGATATCACCATAACTTTCTTTGTTTTATCAGTAAAGACTTAGGCATATAGCTGATTCAGGAGAAATGAAGGAACTGTCTTTTCACTGCAGAGACAGTTTCAATATGGCTGTTTAGAAAGTTAGGAGTCACTTTACGTTTAGTTGATAATGTGGACAGCCTGGAGCCTCCACTGAAGTTCACTGAAGAGGGCCTTTTATACATTTCCTAATCAGATTGCTATAAGCTATAAGCGAAACCCAAGATGGTGTTGGGTTCTGATTTGTCTGAAGGCAAGAAACAGCATTTGACCTCCCAGTTTTGACTAAGGCTAGGGAAATTGGAATTTGTATCCCTACAATAGGGTTCTTGAGACTATTCTTCCCTGTACCCCATTTAGACCTAGTCAAATAGGATTAATATAACACAATGCAACATCAGTCTTCATTAAAAATTATTTGTTATAAAGGTTCTAATTGAATGCAAAAGAGAGTAAATAGACTATACACTTTGATGAAGGAAATGTGAGAATCATCTGACGAATACTAAAGCAGCTATTATAATGAAAACCTTCTTGAAATCAAATATAAGTGGTAATTAAGAAAACAGAAAGTAGTAATAACAAATTCATAATCTTATTAAGGAAATGAAGGATATAAAAAAATCAAATGAAACTCTACCAACCCAAACTATACGAGGTTGAGCCTCCAAAAGCTGCATTAAAAGGTGGGCATGACTGTTTGCCTATACCACAGCACTGCCTTTTCCAGATCTAAGTTCAGTGAAAGACCTTCTCTGGGGAAACAAAACTGAACATGAGAGTAGATAGCATACTTCTTTGGCCTCAGTGGATAAACAATGGTAGATTCTCCTGCATAGATATAGCACAGCACACAAACACATGCATGTGTGTGCATCTGCACACTCACATACACACACACACACACACACACTTACAAAGAGAGAGAGAGAGAGAGAGAGAGAGAGAGAGAGAGAGAGAGAGAGAGATTAAACTTTATAGATCGATGGATGTAAAAGCAATGAAAAGAATAGAACAAGGCATTGGTGAATATATACCACCCACTGAAAATAATAGAATTGAAAATATAAGAATTGAAAGTTTGACCAAAAAGTAGCTTGACAAGCTATATTAAAAAGATGGTGTTGTTCAGAAAGAAGTTATGAAAGACACGAGCTATAAAATAATCACAGAGATGCTGCAGAAATGACCTAGGACTTAAGTGTGTAAAGAACCCAAGCATAGTTCCTAGCACTCACATTAATTGTGACAGATCTTACAGTTCCTAGTAACTCTGGCTCTCTGTCTTTTAGTCTCTGTGATTACCTACACACATGTGCCCTCCTCACCCACAGTATACACATAAATAAAAGATATATGTGCAAATACATATGAATATATGTTTACATACACATATGCTCAAACATAAAATGACAGTAAGCTTCCCAAATTAAGGACTCAAAACTATGTAAATATATTAAACATACATTAAAGGAACTTAAAAAGACCAAAATAGGAAGTGTCAAAACAGCACTATGTCATAACATTCAACATTTTCACATCAAGGACAAACTTGACATTTCATAACCCCACATTAAAAATCAACCTGGTATAGTACATTTGCCACTGAAAGCAGTGTGAAGAGAGTCATTTACATATGCTGAGTAAAAAAGCTGATGGCTCATACTTTATACCAAGTAACTCAATGATAATATTCCCAGGTGAAAAAAGATAAGAGAATGTGGCATATTCACATATGCTCCAAAAAGCACAGATAAAAGTAAGTATCAAAATAGATGGTTTCTAAGAGAATAGCAGTTCAGTTTACATATTTCAAATATATTAAACTATATTAGAATGGTTTTGTGTAGTTTTAAACAAAAGAGTGTATTTTGATGTCAAAAACTGTTGCACCAAAGCAAATTTAAATACATATATTTACGTATATTTATACTCATATATTTATTTGTATATTTATGTATTTAAATGTACAAACACACACATACACACACACAGACACACACACACACACACACACACACACACACACACACACAGATCAGTGAGGCAAATGTGCTCAGTGACCAGTGCTGCTAAATGGTTAATAGCACTGAAGAACAAGTACAGCATTCATGGTCATTGCCTCCATGATACAGCCCATCATATTCTCTTTCAGCACTGGGTTTTGCTATGTTACTGCAATAGACAGAAAGTTGAATTCTCACACTTAAAACATGGAAAAGCAAACCAACATAAGAAAATGGATTGAACTAGAAAATATCACCCTGAGTAAAGTAACCCAATCACAAAACAATACATGGTTTGCCCTCACTGATAAGTGGATATTAGCCCCAAAGTTTGAATTACCCAAGATACAATCCACAGACCACATGAAGCTCAAGAAGAAGGATGACTAAAGTATGGATGCTTCAGTCCTTCTTAAAAGTGGGAATAAAAATATTCACAAGAAAACATATGGAGACAAAGTTTGAAGCAGAGACAGAAGGAATGATCATTCAGAGTCTGCCCAACCTGGGTATCCATCCCATACACATACAGCCACAAAACCAAGACAATATTGCTGATGCCAAGAACTGTATGCGGACAGGAGCCTGATATAGCTGTCTTCTGAGAGGCTCTGCCAGAGTATGACAAATACAGAGGCAAATACTCAAAACAAACTATTGAACTGGGAATGGGGTCTCCATGGAAGGAGTTAGAGAATGGATTGAAGGATCTGAAGTGGTTTGCAACCTCATAAGAACAACAATACCAATCAACCCAAGCTCCCAGGGACTACACCACCATTCAAAACATATATTATACATGGACAGGCCAATGGCTCCAGCTGCGTATGTAGCAGAAGATGACCTTGTTGGGCAATAATGCGAGGAGAAGCTCTTGGTCCTGCCAAGGCTGGACTCCTCAGTGTTGGTGAATGTCAGGGCATGGAGGCAGGAAGGGGTGGGTGAATTTTTTGGGGAATATCCTCATAGAAGAAGGGGGAAGGGAAATGGGATAGGGGGCTAGTGGATGGGAAATGGGGAAGGGAAATAAATTTTTCATTTGAAATGAAAAATAAAACAAAACAAAACCAAAGAACAACAACAAAAACCTATGGGCAGTGCTGTTGTATGTTAGGTGTCATTTTTCCTGTAGTCTATCCTTCCTTGATCCTAATATTACCTTCCTTTTGCTTTCTTTTCAAATATTGAATTATACAATAAATAAATAATCAAACAAACAAATAAAACCTAAGTTT
Organism: Rattus norvegicus; assembly: GCF_021556685.1. Lineage (NCBI taxonomy): Eukaryota > Metazoa > Chordata > Mammalia > Rodentia > Muridae > Rattus > Rattus norvegicus. The sequence continues at coordinate 18,584,301 of NC_141546.1, read as the reverse complement.
CTCTTAAATGTTCCAATATTCTTGGGAAAATTAAAGCAAAACTAATTGATAAGCTTCTAAGTAGAAAGAAAGAGGATAAAGACACAATAAAGATAAAAGGGTGAATGAATTTATAAAGAATTAATTTTTGTATATTTCAGACACGTGGATAAAAGATCAAAGATATTACGCTAAGAGTATAGGTATTTATATGTACCTGAGAAAACAGAGGCAAAGGTTTGAAAGATACTCTGACATACTAAAGTAAAATTCTAACCTTAATCAATGCACATATCATTTTATAATGTAAAGGGAAAAATTAAAGCAACAGAACAAACAGAAGGCAAGAATTATAAATAGATACATAAGTTCTTACATACCAATAATTGAATTAAGTGTAAATGTCACAAGCATACCAAATGAAGATTGAAATAATGATTAAAATTTATAACCCAACTATTTATTGCCAAAAATGATACAAACAACTTAAAAGGAAACCAATGGGAAATAATATGTAGAATGCAATGAATGTAAAGAGCGTGTCTGGCAGTGGTGGCATTAGTGTAAGCACTTGGGAAACAGTGAAAGGAGATCTCTCGGTTCAAGACCACCTTGTTCAACAAAGTAACTTTCAGGATAGTCAAAGTCCTACAGATAAACCCTTTCTCAAAACAAACAAATAAACAAACAAACAAAAAATAAAGCAAAACCAGAACTCGTATGTCGATATTACAGTCAGGTAAATTAGACTTTAAAGCTAGGTTATCACCAGAGAAAGAGGATGCTATTAAATGACAAACAGTCCCCTCTACCATGAATGAATAGTACTAAGCAGAACTCAAACTTGTGGTCACAACAAATAACCAGAAAACTAGAAGAAATATACAAATCCTTAATTATGTCTGGAAACATCATTATTGAGTCCTCCATCCATATTTCTTATATACCTAGAACAGTTGATGTCTGATTGTGTCTTCTACATAAGTTAGGGAATCCTCATCCATCAATCCCTACAATACAGTTGCCTAAGCAAACCCAGCCCAGTGGCAACACTAATTGACATGGCATTGTAGATAGGGGAAACCTCTCTAGATGAGTTACAGAAAACTAAAGGCTTCTGAGAGTCTTCTCCAGGGACAAGCCTGTTCATAGGTTGTCCAATCTCAAGCAGTCAGCTAAAAAAGGAATGCATATGAGTAACAAAAAATAGACTCAGTACCTTGTGTGTGTGTGTGTGTGTGTGTGTGTGTGTGTGTGTGTGTGTTTGCATGCGCATGTGTGCATTTGTGTTTGTTTTATAATAATGAAAAAGAGGTCATAAATTTGAAAGGGAATAGAAGGAGATGTAGGAGTATTTGATGGGAGGAGATGAAATTAGAAAAAAAAGTTAGATTCCTAGTAAAACTCAAGATGTATTAGGTAAAATAGATGTTAGTGAGTTAGAGAGAACTTTAATCCACTGTGATTATAAGTGATCCACAAAAATCTCCTAAGACACTAACAGTGCAGTAACATTTTAAATGCCCGAACTACAGAAATCAACAAGTCTGGTGCTTTTATTGCACTTCACATTTCTAAAGAAATTTAAATTTGTCTGCATGGATTTTAAATCTTCCTCACATCCAAGACTGCAGCATTCTCTGAATATCTGTACTTGACTTTACCAATGAAATTATTAGCAATTCTTCCTTCTTAGCTGATTCTATTTCAGTATAAAGTCGGCTAGTAGGACAATGAGAATTTTTTTATTTTATCTTTAAGTTTTGAGGCAGAGCCTTATGTAGCAAAGGCTTGTGTCAGAGTTGCTAGGTTATGGAGCATGACTTAAAATTCTGATCTGCTTCATTTCACATCTCACTTGCTAGGATTACAGGTGTGCAGCAGCGTGTGAATTGTGGTGTGAGTGTGACTATTCCTCACCAGCTCATATGTGAGAAATGTTAGTATCCAGGAGTCTGTTTCAGACTATTGTGAAACCTTAAGGAGGTGGAGTTTGCGAAGGTTGGTCACTGGCAGACAACCTGGACCTTTTATAGCCTGGCCACAAGTCCTGTTCCCTACCCTTACTAAGTGCTGACGGGATAGTACCAATGAGCGTTCTTTTTCTACTTTCTCGTCTCCTCTTCCATGATGGAATATAGTCTATGAGGCCGAATAAATCTCTCCTCCTTTAAATTGCCTATCAGACCAGTTAGAAATTTAACTGACCTGTTTTCATCTGGTGACTGGGATGAAACTAAGATTTTCACACCTGCTTGGCAAGCACTCTTCAAAATGAACTACATATTTGGCTGATGAAAATTTTAAATGCGTAAGATAGTCCTAGAATGAAGAGGTCCAGGTAGGAAACAAGACTTACCCAAGGTCTACAAACCACCATGCAACACAGACCAAGACTTACCACTGAGTAGATCTGATGCTTTCGTCTTTTAGCCAAGTCAATTATGTTCACTCCATTGTAGTAAAGGTTTTCAATACAGCCATGGAAGCTTTTCTTTAAAAAGGTCCCAGGTTTGCTTGGTATTGGAATTCCTCCAAAACTGAGCTTTATGAGGGAAGAAATAATAATTGACTCTTAATTCCAAGCTCTGCGCATGGAGGAATGTAAGTGAAGCAGGCATGCTTCTGTAGATTTAGTTTATATGTGAGCACAGCCACTCCAGTGACTGTAGATGGCACTTGATTATTAATTTAGAGAGATACTGATTAACCTGTATAAAAGTTTCTATAATTGTTTGCCTCTTAAGGACTCACTTTACCTAACCATTTTCATTTCTTTCGTAAGACTCTTTAATGCTAAATAAAACAATAATTTACAGATAAAAGAATGAGAAAAATACACATTCAAAATCCTTATGTATATCTGTAGCAATGTAAAAGAGATGATACCAGCAAGAAAGATGTAAGAAAGAATGCAGATACTTGATCGCCCAGAGGGAAACCTACTTCTAAAATCCATAGTACCAAAGAGCTTATATGCCCAGGCCTGTTCCCCAATTGTTATATAAAGACAAAAGACTGTAATAATACGAAATAACCTATGGACTTGAGAAGTAGTTAAGAAGCAACATAATGAAACTGTTAGAATAATTAATATTAACAATGCAATTTTTATTATAAGGTACAAGAATTATAACTTGTTCTAATGTATGACTTCAATTAAGAGAAAGTTGTGCACACAGGGGCCAGAAGACACTCAAAGTTTAAAGCGCTACAGGGAAGATTACAGGATGATTGGTTTTTTTTTCCCTCTGTGTATATTTCAGTTAAGTAATGAAAATAATTTTTGTGAACTGTTGGGAATACTGCTCCTGCTGTACAAGACTAGAGGATAGTAGCTATCCTCTCATTTGTCTCACCCACATTTACCAGTGACAAGGTTTTCTTCATTGCTTGGAAAAGATGTAGTATCTCGGACTGTCTTCTACCTTGTATCTTTACCTTTTTCCTCTTCCTCTTCCTCTTCTCTGATCTCTCTCTCTCTCTCTCTCTCTCTCTCTCTCTCTCTCTCTCTCTCTGTCTCTCTCTGTCTTTCTTTCTTCTCTCTCTCCCCCCTTGCCACTCTTTCCTCTGTCTGCTTTGTCCTCAGTCTCCTTTTTCTCTCTTTCCTCTTTCCTCTGTCTCTTCTTTGTCTTCCCCATATGTCTTTCTCCCTCTCTTCTCTTGCATGGACAATTTTAGAGGAGGGCATGATCTCTTAACAATATCATATCTTCATCACTCAAATAATTAGTCAAGCATGAACAACTGGGAACAGCATTTTTTCTTATAAGTTACAAAGAATTTTCAATGTTTTTTTACTATGACTATATCCTGTGTGTTACTTTTCCTTCTGCTTTACTAAGTAGAATTATGATGTTCTCATGTATTTTTAAAATTGAATGGCTTATTTTTTTCAACCAGATATTTCTGTATGTTTTTAGGTAATTTGAAGTATACAGTAAGGAGATACTCAGAAAACACTTTACTTTTCAAATTATTTTTTGCAATTTTATTCTATTATTTTTTCTGGTCAAATTTTTCTAAGACCTGAGCAAAACATTTTAAGTAATTTTAGACACAAATAATAAAGAACTTTCTAGAAATAAAGTATGCAACCAACCAAGTCTTTTTATTTTTCAGTTAAGCAAAGCAGTGATTCTTACTTTCTCATTAAGAAAATATTTTTCCACTCATTCTGTGTACTGCTATTTTTTTATTTTCTTCTTTATTAACATATGGTGAACAAAAATGAAATGTAACTTTATTCTTCATTTTTCGAAAAATGATTATAGCATGTAAAAACAATTGTGTTTATTTTATCACTAAGTTGAATCACAGCAGATTCACTGAGAACTTATTGAACTACTCTGTAATACTCTGTAATTTATTTGATTAAAATGGAAATATACACATTTTAAGCAGCAAATCAATTTGAGTTTTAATTTCTTTTTTTCAGTTAAGGATTTGTCTGATATCAACTAAGGAATTTTGATTTCATTTACAGTTTGTAAATCTGGAAAAGATTTAAATATACCCATTTCAAAGGTTTATAACTTATTTACACAGGCATTTTTGACTCTATACATTACCCTAGTACTTTCAATGTTAGCATTATATATTTTTTAAAGTGTTTTCAGTTTATGACTTTTAAAAGAAAAAATTGGCAATATAAGCTATTATATTTCTATTTTTATGATGTTGAACAGCTAGTGGTAAATGTTAGGCACCTTTAATTTTCAAAAGAAACATGTTAGTCCTCTGCTTCACAAATAGAAAATATTGGCTATAGAATAATTCTTGAAAAGACTAAGCAGAAGAAAACAGCACTGTTCTCTCAGAGACAAGATTTTGACAAAAAGATTTGAGCCAGAAATATTGTAGAAGGAAATATGCAGAATACTGCATACGAATGCTGAATATAGAAAGACTGTAATCTCTGTTGCATGGATAGTAGTAATGAAGGAAGTGGTATGGAAGCGTCCTCTCAGATCCTCCCTTGGGCAACTAAGGAGGAGGAAAGCACTTTTAATATTTAACAGTCACCTAAACAGAACGAAGAGTCACTAATGAGCAAATATACGGACATTCGTGTAAGACAATTTCTAGACTGGTTTAATTAAGGTAGTACTTAATGGGTGGGTTCGTGAACTAAATAAAAATGGAGAAAGCAAATTCTACATAGAACTAGACACTCTCTAATTCTCGATTGTAGATGCAATATGAGTACCTGCCTCAGGTTCTGCTGCCATGCATTCATTTCCTGACATGACGGACTTTGTCTTCTAACTGGGAGTCAAGACAAAATTTTTTCCTCCTTAAGTCACTTCTGTCTAAGTATTCTGCCTCACCAACCTATAAAGTAACTAAGAAAGCATGTGTGTCCTGTCTCTCATATCTGTTCTGCTTTAAGATTGTTAGGAATTGGTAGAAATTCAAAATGGCTCCAGAGCAAAGCAGCTGGATGGGTGAGACACAATGTGGAATGTTTGAGAACTATACCCATTTGACTTAGTCACTCTTGTAAGTCTGCCAACACCACGAGAACAGGAATTGCGGTTTAATGCACAGAGCCTCTGTTGTCTGTCATACTGTTGGCTGTCATACCGGACAGGTACTCGGGTTCAGGTGAAGGGGAAAAAGAGAACTCCGCCAGAGAAGGGGAACTGTTTCCACAACCTCCTCTGCTTTTTCTGCTTTGCCTCTGTTTCCTCTGTTGCCTCTTAGGTTGCTCCAGGACATCAGGCTGGGTTGAGCCTATTGGAGACTGATTCGCTGGTGAGGAATACAGGAGAGATACTGGCAGTGATTTCAGGAGACCAGATCTCTTGACAGAAGCTCTCAGACAATGCAGTAATTCCTGCACACCTTTGGTCCTTCAGAATAGGATACTTATATAGAGTTTTGGAATGGGTCAGGGTCTGACAGCAGGTACTTCCTATTGGTTTGGCCTGAGAGCTTGGGAGTATCTCATCTACATATTTGGGGGCCTAGTCTTGCTTCTATGTGACTGATCTGTTTTGAGCCTATGTGACCTGTGGTCATATCCATAACTGGGGAGGAGCACCTTGGTGCTAGCACTTGACTGATTTGTTTCAAACCTCTCTACAGATGGCTGTGACGTGCTGTAGCTATGTGAGAGGAGACTGATTTCCTGGGAGATTAGGAAGCTCCTGCCACCCTTTAGGCACTCCCAGGACTACGACCTATCTGGAAGGAGAATCAGGATACCTTTCACAGCCCAACACCCTACAAGCCTCTCAGGGAATGCACAAGTTATAGGTAACTGCGTTGGAAGAGTTCTTGAGCTTCATCTCACATACTGTACCACATACAAAATCGAAAGAAGTTAGCACATTATTTTCATGGACCCAAAGCAGCTGAATGTACTGGGTTACATTTCAGGTAGAATAAGTAAATGACATGGCTATGGTGATGACGCAAAACATCATGACAACCCCCAAGCTGGTTATGAGTACACAGTAAAGAAATAAAGAACTCTTTAATGTAGATAGCTTTAGGAAAACATCAACTAATTGATAGGAGGTGTATTCATTAGTTTTAGTTTTTACCTTGACACATGCTAGCATTATTTGAGGAAGTGTTACCAAAGGGACAGCCCAAAACAAATTGGCCTATGGCTATGTTTATGAGGAAATGTCTTGATTGCTTATTGTTGTGGCGCATCCCACTGTTTGCAGTTCCATACCTAAACAGGTGGTTTTGGCTGTATAAAAAGCTAGCAGAACATAGGCCAGAGAGAGTCAGGTTTCTCTTCAAGTACGAGATTGAGTTCCTAAGCTAACTCCCCTCATTGATGGATTTTGACCTGGAAATAAACCCTTCCCAACCCAAGTTGCTTCATTAGTGTTTTATTACAACAGCAGAATGAATGTAGGACAGTCATTACAATTACATCCCCCCACAGTACTGGCTTTTCATTGTACTTTCTAGCCTACTCCTATGTTCAACGGGGAGCAGACTGAATCTACCAAGAAAAGAAAATCAAAATTGTATTGAAGTGCTTTTGACCATTAATATTCATTTCCTGTTTGATTTTAACATTTTTGTTATTAGCAGAGAAAGTTTAAACTTGTTTACTTATGTAAATAAATAAATAAATTAATTAAATAAATAATTCTCATGAGGATAGAGGGGAAGAATGTCCTTCACAATAGATTTTTCCAGTAGATAATTTGACATTACCAGAATACTAATTATCCTATGGTGTTTTCTATAAAATTTAGAGAGTTTATCATTAAAAGATTTTAAACTAAATTTGCATCAAAGTCTTATCTTACTAATCTTGTATGTATATGTGTTCATGTGTGTGCACAAGTCTGTACATATGGACATGTACATGCATGTTCATGCAAGTATAGGTCAAATTTCAACACTGGGTATCTTCCTAAACCAACTTCCACCTTACTTTGGAGGCAGAATCTCTCAATGGTCCCAATGCTTACTAATTGGTGAGACTGAGTAGCCAAAGAGCCCCCATGATCTTTCCATTTCCATCTTCCCAGTGTTGCCCAGCTGACTTTTTACATGGGGTTGGGGAATGAAATTCATGTCTTTGTTTGTGTAGCATACACTACATTGACTGAGGCATATCTCTAGCACCTCAATTTTGAGTGTGTGATTCAATCATAGATATAAACAGTACTTGATGACTTGGATCAAAATATGATAAGCATTTGCTCCTTACTCTGCTATGTTTTTGTCTTTTTGGACAATTTTGTCACCTTTTCACTTTCTTGTCCTAAAGAACTATATAATTTGCCTTTCTGTGATCTTGGGGTCAGATGAAATCAGAGAGACTGCATATTCCAATCACAGCTTGCTTTGGCCAGTATCCTCTCTCTCGGAGTGTGATCAGAATTTTGGTGTCATAAACACTTGCAGTGGTTAATGCATGCAGCTCCAAAACCTGCCCTTCTTTCCTTTTGACCTTATTAACCTACTTTTTGACTCATAACTGCCTTCTTTTTTCCTGATTTTTTTTCTTTTTTTTTTCTTTTTTTTTCCTGATTTTTGATGCTACATTCTTTACTGGATTTCCTCTCACTCAGTTTAATTGCAGATTCTGAAATTTCTGCTTTAAAGGTTTCTCAAAATATTGTGTCTCTTTCCTTTTGCCTTTAGTCTGACAGTCAATTTAGTGATTGTCTCCAAGAAAATTTGTGAAAGTCTCCAGCAATTGGTATGAGCTCCTGTTTTCTTTTTTATTCTCCAGAGAAATCTAACCAAACTGTCTGTTGCTGAGCTATTAGAAGCAACAAAATTTGATGAATTTGTGTCACTGTAAAACAAGACCAAAACTTGTAAGTTTCTGATAAAATCTCTTCATTTTTTTTCTCCATCTTTATTAAATTGGGTATTTCTTATTTACTTTTCAATAGTTATTACCTTTCCCAGTTTCCAAGCCAACAGCTCCCTAACTCCTCCCCCTCCCCAACAGCAGTTGGGTGTTCCCCTCCCCAACCTCCTCCCATTACTGCCCTCCCCCAACAATCTAGTTCACTGGGGGTTCTGTCTTTATACTCTGGTGAGCTACTCCAAAGGGGGGGCTGACCATAATCTTTTAAATTACCAACCCTTTTGGACTATAGACAATTTTTCCCATCAGAATATCCTGTTTCAGTCATGAGAAGGATACATTTTTACATATGTGAAAATAATTTAAGTTTCAATATGTATGTGGGTTTTTTGTTGTTTTCCCATGTTTAAGTTTGTTGATTTATCAAAAAGTTATATTTGATAATTTGTTAAAATATTATGTTTTGAAACACTGTTTCTAGTTATTTGGTAGAGTATGAAACCATTAAGCATGTATTTTCTTGACCAGAGGAACTTCTAAAATTTTATGGAAATAAAAATTATCCTATGTTTTATTAATGTTCATGTGGAGTCTCTGCCATACTTAGAAGAACTTTATGCTTTTGAACGATAAAAATATTACTTACTATTCTCAGAAATTTTCAAAAACTTAATGCCAAAGTACTATGGTTACCATGAATATATTTATTTCATATTGATAACTCATCCCTATACACTTTGTTTCATACACATGTAACATGTATACTATGTCTCAATCATACTTTTTACTATTAACTTATATCTCCTTCCTATTGGCAACCTACTTCTACCAACATGTCTTCCTCCTTTCTTTCTTTGTTTCTTTGTTTTTTCTTTGTTTCTTTGTTTCTTTCTTTCTTCCTTCCTTTCTTTCTTTTTCTTTCTTGTTTCTTTTGTCTCACTTGTTTGTTTCCAGCCTAATGAACTTCACTGCAAGTATAAATTATTTTTTTTTCTAAAAAGTGTCACAGATAGTTCAGAGTCAACTCAAGGTCTATACAGCCTGAACATCCTGCACGTACCTCTCAAGCATTGGGATTGCAGGTGTGTACTGCCTTCTCCAGCTCACACATGCAATTTTAGAGATTTAAAAAAAATAGATATATGTGTGTGTATGTGTGCGCGCGCACACACACGCACACATATCTGTGCATGTAAACCTATATTGAGTACAATTCCTTTTAAGATGGCATCAGATCTTGTACAACTGGAGTTTCAGGGACTTACAATTCACCTTTGTGTAGACTGGAAACTCAGCATGGGATCTCTAAATGAACAGTATGCACTCTTACCAGATGGCCCATCTCTTGATCCCACCACACATTTGTCTTTACATGTTCAGAGATTTTAGCTTAATCTAGTTAGGAGTTTTGTATGGATAATTTTCTTTTCTTTCTTTGTTTGTTTTTGTTTTCTATCTTAATGTAATAATTTATTTTTATAAAATTTTCCCCAGTTGATATATAGAATGGCTGATATACGGACTTGTTTACAAAATGATCTTAGATAATAATGTAAAACATGATCACTGAGCCCCTCTTGAATCAAAGGGACTTCTTCAACTATAAGATCATCAGAGCACAAATGACCTAAAAAATGTCTTTCTAAATGCCTCTTGCCCAGGCTACAGAGATACAAAGGTTCTCATCTTTCTCTAGCATTTAGAGTTGTTCATGGTTTCAGTGATGTGATTTTGAAGGACATTCCTAGGAATTGTTTTCCTCTTTGCTTCTTTCTAGTTGAGAGTAAGGTCTGCATCTGTGAAGCACATAACTGCAAGCCTCATAGAATAGCAAAAGTCATTCTGAAGGATTCACAAAAGTGTCATAACGTCTCTTGATGAATATGCATAGTGTCTTATTTAACTTGTTATTTCTAGGATAAGATATCATGACAAGGTATATAATATTAAAAAAAAGAGTTTCTTGAGATTCATGGTTTCAGGGGTTAGAGCTCATGACCATTGTGGGGTGGGACACAGCATCAGGCAGGCAGGGATGAAAGTAATGCAGTAGCTGAGAACTTGTATGTTTATCCGTAAGCATTAAGGAGAAAGAGTGAGCTAATTGGAAATGGCTTGGGCTTTCTGAAATCTTAAAGCTCAACCCTCACTGACCGACCTCCCCCAACAAGATCACATGTCCTAATCCTTCCCAAATAAATTAACTGGAGACCAAGAACAAAACATGAGCCCTTCTCATTCATACTACCACAAAGTGTAAAAGAGAAACCAATAGTTACACCACATATTCTGACTTCTAGTTCCATATTTTGATAAAGTTTGTAAATAAGGATGCATATACAATTATCCTTGACATAAACCATAATAGAGGAAATCTGAAAAATATCCTGGCATCTTCTGACAATGGTTCCCAGGAAATGACGTCAATATTCTTCCAATTGTTCAGGTCCACATCTCACATATACCCAGGGCTTAGGACAGAAGCTAGAACATGATTTTTACTTAACAGGTTAGAAGTGATGGGATTCATCCTCAACACAAATAGCAGTGTTTAGCTGTGCTCGTTCTAAGAGCTGCATGGCTTTGCTTCTTAGTATCTGAAAACTGATTTATACCAGCTTATGGGTAGGAATAGGACATTGCTGTCAACTCAGAAGGCTCTTTCTTCCCTCCTACTCCTTTAAGGTAAATCTTCTAACACATAATTTCTAATACATAATTCCTGTCATCCAGTACATCTAACATTGCCATTTCCTCTATCTATCTTCCTTTATAATGTCTAGAGCAATACCATTTCACATTCCAGCAAATGATTGAGACTTGGATCCCCAATTGCTTTATAGAAATATTTCAAGGGTTGTCATCCTCAAGGAATATTTTTCTTGAGGCAAGGCATACCTGAAGGACACATTTCCAACTTTATAAACTGAGTGATAGCACCCAGTTTCAGTTCCCTAAAGACTAAATAGCATTCATTTAAATGTCATGTAGCTCTGAAATCATAGACTATCTATGTTGATGAGATCATACAAATTCAAAGAGGCTTGCAAACAAGTGCTAAATTATGTAATAGCATAGATTTTAGAAGTTACCTTGGAAAAGAAAGGATTTGAAAAAATGATGAGACTGAATAAGTACTTTATGGTTTTATTTTATCAATGTTGTCTTCAAGTTCATGACAGACATCTCTGTGCTTTTACTGTGATCTCTGGTGTTTCTTCAATCAAACAAGTTTAAGTAAGAAGGTGAGGGGTACTCAAAGATGTCTGTTGTCAGCAATTCAATAATATCTATGTGGTATCTTGTTCTCTGGGTCAAAGTATGTCAATGTTTCTTTTGAAGTTACTGAATGACATGTATTATCTACAGTATACTGAAAAGAAGTTGGCATCAAAGAAAAGGCCCTTTCTTGAGGCTCATGATGATGACTGAAAGAAGGAAAAAGTTTGTTCCTAATTTTTCCATTTTTTCTCTCTATTTCACTTTTATCCCCTATCGCAACACAATCTTAAATTGTGTCCAAAACTTTCCTAGTCAATGTCTAGCAATCTCATCTACTTTAGTTTTTGTTCCTGATAAAATATCCTGAAAAAGCAACTTAAGGAAGGAAGGGCTTATTTCTGAATACCATTCAAGGTTACAATCTGTCATGGCAGGGACCTCAATGGTCACATGGTATGTATAGCCAGGAAGCTGTTGATAATGAGTACTTGTACTCAGCACATATTTTCCTTTAAATGTGTCCCAGAATCTCATCCCAGTGAATGGTGTCATTCATTTGGCTGGATACCCAGCTCAATTAACATAGCAATTCCTCTGTTTTGTCTAGTTTTATATCAACTTGATATAAACTAGGGTCATTTGAACAGCGGGATCCTTAACTGAATGTTTTCTATTAAATTGGCTTTTTTAGAAGTCTGTGGTGATTTTCTTTGATTGAGTGACATAGGAAATCCTATCTCACAGTAGGTTTTACCATTCATGGGGTGGTGACTGTGGACCTGACATATTTAAGAAGTTGTCTGTGTAAGGCACTAGGATCAAACAAGTAAACATCAGCCCTCCATGTTCTCTACATGCTCTCTGTCACCTGTTTCCTGCTTTGATTTTCAATTCTGACTTCCCAGAATGATGAAGAGATAATAGAAGTATAAGGTGAAATAAATTTTGTTCTCTAAACATGCTTTTAGACATGGTCATAGAAACCCAGACTAAAACCACCCTTTCAAACATGCTAAACAACTTCAAAAACCTCTTTTATGCATGCCTGCACACAGGCTTGCTCACAGATGATTATAGATCGTGTTAACCACAACTAAAAAAAAAATTGACAATTATCCACATATTTGTTTCACCCACAGGGAAGCCCATGTTTAGTATGGTGAGACAGTCCTAAAACCTCACATACAAAGTCAAATAACTGTATGAAATATTTTTTTGAATTTTTTAAAAAAAATATTGGCTAGGAATAAGCTTTTTTGGTAGAGTTTTACCTTTGGCACCACATGAAGGTGACTGTGTTGGGTCACACCTATAATCCAAGTACTCGTGAAGTAAAATAGAGGAATTAATAGTTTAAGAAAGGTAAAGACAAGCTGGGCTACATGAAATCCTATCTTAAAGTAATAGAATGATTTTAATTAATATCAATTTTAAAAAAGGAAAAATTATTGTATACACAACTTATTAGTAGAATGGCCTCATAGAATGTGAATGTCTCTGGAATCAAGTCTATGTAACACACACACACACACACACACACACACACAGAGGCATATGTACATGCTTAAAGAGCTATACACTCTTGGATATTTAGCTTTAATGGTCTAACTGCTGCAACCTCAAATTACCTGGGAAGAGTCAATTGAATTTTTATTAGACTGGCTTTGGCATGTCTGTAGGAGGTGGTCTTGATTGCTGATTGAGATAAGGAGACCTACTCTGAATGTGCTCTGCACCATAACATGTGTTGAGCCCTGGACTGCATAGGTTTAAAGAAAGCTACTTAAGAATTAGGAAGAAAAAATGTATTTATTCTCATTTCTCTTGACTGCGATGTAATGGGACTAGCTATCTACTTGAGTACTTGCCTTGACTTCTCTGATATAATGGGTTCTAATCAGGAATCATAAGCCAAATAACCCCTTGTTGGCAGACTTTTTTTTAGCACAGCAACAGAAGAAATTAGCACACACATGCACACACACACACACACACACACACACACACACTCAGGGCTTCATGCACACATACATATACACAAAGAGAGTTTTTAAAAAGTATGGATTTTTAACTTGTACAGTTCACATCACAGACACAGCTTTGCCCAGGTATTTTCAGACCTTGGTGCGGATCTTCCTTAGGAGGCTCCTTTGTAGCCTAGTCCAGATAGAGGGGTTAATACATCAATGCATTTATTTACAAACCTCTGTCTAACTCCAAAAAAAAATAGTTCTGGGAATGTTGACTCACTTCATAATCGATGTCCAGAGCATCGGTCTCAGCCTTGATCTGGAAGTGCTCTGTGTTTGTGTCCACAGTGAAGTTTGTCTGCTTGCCCACACGTTCCAGGAGAACTGAGTGCCATTGCTGGTCATCCAGAAGGCTACCCAGAATGGCTGAGGGTGCAATGCTGCTGAGCCGAGCTTGGCCTCCATCTACAGAGGGAGGAAAGCAGAATAGAACAGTCTTAGCCCCTGAGTTTTTAATCTTACCCATCAACAGCCCTGAGTAGCAGGTTCCTGTTGTTTCTTCAAACAAATCCAGCTCAAGCTATACCCCTACTATGCACACAACCAGGCATTTGGAGTCATGCACAGGCTTTTCCCTTAGATTCTAGAACTGGGTTCTTCCACAAATAAGGTACACCTGCACTTCCTGACAGAAAATATGTTTCCAAGACACCAGCAATTGCATGGTGACAGGAATGTTTATAGCACTGGCCACAGGAATAAGGTTGAAAATAGATGTTTCCATATTAAAAAAACAAATATATACACACACAATTGTGGGTGATTATAAATGAAGAATGCAGATCTGAACAAGCTTCAGAGGAAATGAGTACACACAGACACAGAAAAAATACTTAACCATTCCAACTGCAACTGTTGAGTGCCTACTGTATTAACGGAGTCCACCAAAAAGTCCACTACACTGTCACACAGAAATGGTCTCAAGATTAAAGGGAAGCTATCATTACTGTTATATAATTTTTAAATCTTTATAAAATGTGTGTGTGTGTGTGTGTGTGTGTGTGTGTGTGTGTGTGTGTGTGTACAAGTACATGTATGGAATTGGTTTTCTCCTTCTGTCATGTGTGTGTACTGGGATCTAACTCTTGCTAACAGGCTTAGCAGCAAGAACTTTTACCATCTATGTGCCTCTGAGACATTACTTCTGGTTTGAAGAAATAGTTTATGTGCCCACCCCATTGAGAATACGATAGTTACATGTAACTGTTCTCTTTCTTGAGTTGGGTCCTCCTTATTCCCACCTGTACTCAACTGTCATTAGATAGCATTGTGTGAGCTTCAGGGGTAAGCAGTACCTAGCTAATCTCCCTATAGGGCTACTTCTACTTTCAATGTGGATGGATGGTACTGTTTTTTTCACTGAGTAAGGATGCCTGGCTTCCTGCAGTTGTTGGAGTCAGGATACCATACTTGGCATAGTTGGAAAAGAGGACTAGTAAATTAATGTCTGCTTCTCTTATGATGACTTATTATTTACATATTCCTCAAGCTTTAAATTCTCAGCATTGTCATATCATGTTAATTCCTTCATATATATCGGTCCTTTCTTCCTGCCCTTCCTCTGAAGGACCTTGCAATCTAGCAGTACTGCTCATGGTTATATGTTGAGAAGATATGGCAGAAGTGAAGCTCTTTTTTTCTGAGAGCACCAGTGTTGGTATCTTCTAGTAAAAACAGTTAGGACATGTGACCACATAAACACAAACGAGGCTAAGAACACAGGAAGAGGTAGTATTCATCCAACGTGGAAAACCTGACAAACCCAGGCTGAGGGGTGGCAGGGACAGTGGAAGGGTGGTTCAGCAGAAGAACTTAAGGTCACCTTTAACAATCATCTTTAGAGCTTAACACATGAATGTTGGCTATCTGATATTTAGATTTTTACAGTTAGATGAGGACATGAATCATCTTAGTGATTGGTAAGATTCAAAGAACCTCCAGATCCATGATTTCCAGGTGTGTTGTCATGGGGTCTCACACAATAGACAGGCATCATGGAATGTGATTAGAAGTAACATATAAGGAGACTGGAGATAGAATTAAATTTTTAGAGTATTTGTCTATCATCCATGAATTCCTGAGTTCCATCCACAGTACTGCATATATTGTGCATGTAATCTCAATACTCCTTAGGTATAAGCAGACAGACCTGAAGTTCTAGGTCATTCTCACCTACATAGCAAAATTAAAACCAGCCTGACATGTATGAGCCTGTCTCCCCACAAAACAAAGCAAAAAAAAAAAAAAGAAAGAAATACTATATTGGACTATCATATTACATAAAAGAAATATACATGTCCATGTGTGTTAAAGGGTCTGATAAGTAGAAAATTGGAATGAAGTGCCATTCAGAAATCTTTATAATTATTCTTTAGGTATTAAGGTTGACTTAATAAGATGTCTGAAATTGAAATAGCTATAGAATATTGGGTCACTGGTTTCTTCATTGTCTTGATAATTTGTCGTACAGCCTATGGCTTTAGCCTTTAAACCCAGCACCTGAACCCCAAAAGACACTTAGCTATGCTATTGTTCTATGACAACATGCTCACAGTTCCACATTTGTGTTTGCTGGAATCACTCAACATTCTATCTCAGTTTAAAAACATTGAACTGTTGTAAGATGGGTAATCTGCATGTTCTGTTGATGTTTTTAGTACTTTACAACTGTTCCACAGTCACACAATTGTTTTGCACATTGATCCTCCATCTGTGTGTATGGTTCTTACTTTTGTAATTCTTCAGAAGTACATTACAGTGGGCAACTGGAAGGAATCCTTTTAATGTCAGGAGTGGAAACACTCTACCCCCATGGGTTAAAGACTAAAAATCTCATGCCCAGTTAGTAATTCTAAAGGAAATGTCTGTGTTCTACCCTTGGAAAGTAGGAAGATGCAACCTCCTAGTGAAAATTCTCCACAGAACCAATTTCTGCCCAATGGACACAAGGCATGTAAGTAGATAATGCAAAGTGTTACTTGAAAAGCAGTGTGTTATGTATATCTCTAGTTTATTTATTCTCTCCTTTATTTTTATTCTTTGCTGTGTGTGTGTGTGTGTGTGTGTGTGTGTGTGTGTGTGTGTGTGTGTGTATGCAGAAGGTCAATGTCCAAACTTGTTGTCCAATTATTCTTTATTTCTTGTTGTTGTTGTTGTTTGGATTTTTTTTCTTGTTCAAAGCAAGGTCTCCCATTTGCACAGAATTCATCAAATAAGCTAGACAGGATTGCCAAGAAGATACAGGGATCTCTGTGTATATGCCTCACCAGTGCTGGAAGTACAAGCATGTACCACATGTGACTTTTTTTGTGAGTTCTGGGATTGTATTATGGTCCATATGCTGGTATTACAAGAAAGTTAGCAACAAAGTCATCTTTGTACCCCCAGATTATATAAATCTTATGGGTTAACCACCAATTTTATGAATTAAACTTGAAAATCTGTTGGTTCTTCCAACTTCTTTTTCTTATATTTACCATGAAGACCAAGAGTTTTGGAGCTGACACTAATGAAGAACAAGAATATAGATGTACATGGTTTGCTTTTGGCAGCAAGGTTACACAATGGAATTTCTCATGTTCTCCTCCTGATAACTGAAGTATAGTTTGTTCTGATGTCCTCTGAATACTTTGAATTTGAACACTTTATTGAAATATATCCCTCCTTCTTGTCTACTATATTGTACATACTAATAACAGTGTGTTTCTACTCTGTTATACTAACAAAATAGTAATTGGGTAACACCTTCTAGTGTCAAACAAACTCCCCCCTTGGGACCCAGAAAACAATGACTCAGCAGGATAAAGGTATATGCTATTGAACCTGATGACCTGATCCACATGGAAAAAAGTGAGACCCAACTTCTGAAAGCTGCCGTCTGCCATTTACACATGTGCCAAGGCACAGTACAAACACATACAAATAAATCAATGCATGTTATTAATAAATAAAACAATAAATAAATTAATTAAAAAACATTTTTTGGTTCTAATATACATCTTTTCTGTTTGCTTTTTTCTAGAGAACAGTTCATTTGGATTTTTTTCTATGCAATTAAAAACTCAATCCCTTCTTCCTCTGGCCATGAGAAAGCATAAGAGACACCCTACCTTTTGGTCTGGTGTGTGAAGATGAATGCAGTGCATGTAGACTTACTGGCATTGAAGCAAGCCCAGGATGTAGCACACCCAGAGAGAAAAATAACACCCTTCTACAGAGATACAGAAAGATATCCTTTACTAAACTAGCTGCTTGCTTCAGGTCCCAGGCTTATCAACCCCCGCCACCCCCCCAGGGCCAGGACACATAACAAAGGAACTTAGTTTTTCCATTCCCATATATTACCTCCCAGGAAGAAGAACAAAACAATCAAGTGTTTTCTCCTGATACTTAGGGTTTGGTTAATTTTTAGTTTTTGCTTTTGTATTTTGTTTGTTTGTTTGTTTGGCTTGGTTTATATTGTTTTGTTTTGATTTGGTTTGGATTTGTTTGTTTGGTTTTGCTTTGTACCTAGCAGGCTTCTATGAGTAGCTCACTACAATAGGTTCATGTTTAAATTTATTTAAGTTAATTTACAGTTTGATATCTGAAAAATTAATTTTAAAAATGTTGACTAAGAGATATTCAAAGGTATGCTAGACCTTCCTGTGCATAAAAAGTATTGTATCACTGAATGATCTCTGTTCCCCCTTCCCCCCCAAAAAAAAATCATTGTGATGTTGTTCTAACCCCACGGGTAGATGAAAGATTTTAAAGCAAATGCTGTTTATTCGACATCCATGAAGACAAAGAAAATTGATTATTTCCATAGTGCTTCAATGACTCCATTTCTTGTGTGGGAAAATGCTCTTGTGTATGCTATAATGACCTTGTACAAAATGAATGAGTGTGGATACTTACAGAACTGCACTTGAAATGCTAGGACTCATTTCCTAAAATATTAATAGTTATTATTAATTGTAATAATAATAGTGATAAATGTGTGCATGGCCATGAGTACCTATAACCTAGCACTCAATGACCAAAATGAAAAGATCTTAAGAACTTATTGACCACCTCATATATAATCTTAGGTATCAGTAAGAGAATTTGTCTCAGGGCAATAGCTCAGAGGAAGAAAGTGAGATATCTAGTGTTTTGCTCAATTTCCATGCATGTACATCTAGATATTCATGTTCATACAACAACACACACCTGAACACACACACACACACACACACACACACACACACACACACACACACACACGGCCACATAAAGATAAGTTTAACCCCCAGAACTCAGGTAAAAAGTCATCTGCAGCAAATTATGCTTGCAATTCCAATAAGAGGCGGGGGGGACAGGGGGCAGAAAATAATGGCAGGTATAGTTTTCGGGTTTGTTTGTTTCTTTGTCAGCCTGGGCAAATCAGAAACCTACAAGAGCAGTGAAAGACTACCACAAAAGTTGAGGAGCAGAAATCGAAGTAGATACCATAGATTTACCTCTGACCTCAACACAGTCATATGTACACATATGTAAAGGATTAACCTTACCTAAGTTTAAGTATAGAGCAAGTCTGCCGTTCTGGAGTTCTAGGGTAATGTAGTCTCCACGTTGTCCTTCCCCATGGAGCAAAACTCCATCTCCTTGCATGCTCTTGAACTTCAGGGAAATCATGTCTTTGAGGGTGCTCATTGTCTTCTGATTGAACCTATACAATAGTGAGCTATGGCCATCAAAGTCAGCTACATCTGATCCTGAGAGCAAAGAAAAGAGAAAAAAAAATCAGTGTGCTTCTTCATGTTACTCATCAATGCTTCTTGCTTCTCGTCTTTGATACTCCTCTGTACACAGGAATATTCCTGAAATCTGGAAGATCCCTCTTGCAAGGAGACACATAGAATAGAACAAACATACACAGAATTCAAAATATCATTCATTTGTAGGCATTGCAGACACAACAGCCAGAAGTAGAAAACCTTAATGGTTATTGAACAAAACAGGAGAGAAGAACAATAGCAAGTCCTGGAAAGGGAGCTGTCACATATTGAATATGAGAGCTTTAAGGCAACATTTTTGGGCCTTCATATGAGCAGGATAGTGTTAGACATAAATAGTACAATACAGGTGATCAAGGAATGATGGGACCTTCAAAGTAAGAAGGAGTTTGCTTTAAAGACAGGAGAGGCACGTCTGCTATGCAAAGGATAATGAGACAAGCCAGAAGCTTCATCAGAGAGCAGCATTTAGATTTCTTGTGAAGAAATACCTCTGAAAAATTTTGGAACCATGCTTGGAACAAATGAAATACCTGAATAGTTTATAACTTTTCAAGGGTAGAAGACACACTGCATCTTATACAATTTTCCAAAGCAGTGAGCTGTGATCTAATTTAGACTATATAGTCTGGTATAAAGGTTAAAGCTCATGTCCTAACAGTGATGTGCCAGTCTTTACCTAAGAAGACAGAATGGCAATGCCACAGATACCTACATCAGACTTGTCCCATTTTCTGGGACAAGTGCCTGGATTGTAACAACCTTACATGACTTACCCTACTTGTTAATTTGATTCTGGTTTACAATTTTGATCTCTTCAACCTAAGCTCCAGGGTAGAGTTGAAAAAGAGACAGCCTTTACTATAGCAACTCTGGGTGTGAATTCAGACATTTTTAGAACCCTGTGTTGAGAATTCTGAAGATTTTTTGAGGGTTAGTGGGAAAGAATGACCAGTATATGGAGACTTATATTTTGAAAAGAGGGCTAGAGTGGTGTATAATTCTTGTTCTGGTCAGATTTGGGGTTCCTATGTAAAATATTCCATCGCTATTTTTTTTTTTTTGGTTCTTTTTTTTTCCGGAGCTGGGGACCGAACCCAGGGCCTTGTGCTTCCTAGGTAAGCGCTCTACCACTGAGCTAAATCCCCAGCCCCATCGCTATTTTTATATTTTGGCATTTAGTATTATTTCAGCTTATCGTTTATTTGACAAATAAAACTTAACCAACTGTATGAGCTAATATAGCATTTCCCATTATGCATTATTGTGTAATGTCAACTTAGAATAAGTATATCTAGTATCTTTTTTTAATTAATAATTTTATTCATTTACATTTCAAATGATATTCCCTTTCCTGGTTATCCCTCTACAACCCCCATCACATCACCCCTGTAACAACTCCCATTTGCCTCTATAAGGGTGCTCCTCACTCACTCACCCCCACCTCACTGCTCTAGCATCCCCCTATGATGGGGCATCAAGCCTCCACAGAACAAAGGGCTTCCCCTTTCATTGATGTCATGAAAGAGCAGCCTCTGCTACATGTGTGTCTGGAGCCATGGATTCCCTCCATGTATACTCTTTGTTTGGTGATTTAGACTCTGGGAACTCAGGGGTCTAGATAGATGATATTGTTCTTCCTAGGAATCCTGCAATACCCTAAAGCTCCTTCAGTCTTTCCTTTTACTCTTCCATTGGAGTCCCTGGGATCAGTCCAATGGTTGATTGTGAGTGTCTTCATCTGTATTGGTCAGGTGTTGGTACCGCTCAGGAAACACCCATACGAGGCTCCATTAAACAAAAGAATCTTGTTATCAACAATAGTATAGGGTTAGGTGTCTGTAGATTGGCTGGATTCTTAAGTGGGGCAGTCTTTAGATGGTCTTTCCTTCAGTTTCTGTTCCATTTTTGTTCCTGTCTTTCCTTTGGAATGGAGCATTTCTGGGTTACAATTTTTGAGATGGGTAGGTGTCCCCATTCTTCAACTGGGGGCCATCCCTATCTACTGGAGGTGGTGTGCACAGGTTCTATCTCCACTTTTTTGTGTATTTTGGCTAAAGTCATTCTCCTAGTCTCCTGGGAAATTCTCAGTTCCCTGACTTCAGGGACATTATGGCGGTTATGCCCAGTTCCCCATCCCCCACTGCTCCATATTTCTATTCAATTTCATTTCTTTCTTTCTTTTCGGTTGGTGGTTTAGTCCCAAGGAGCTCTGAACTATCTGCTTTGTTGATATTGTTTTTCTTCCAATGGGGTTGCAAAGCCTTTTAGTACTTCAGTCCTTTAACTCCTCCATTGGGGTCCCAATCCTCAGTCCGATGGTTAGGTACAAGCATTCTCATCTGTATGTATCACTAAGGCTCTGGCAGAATATCTGCTCAACTCTTTCTCCCTGCATTTCCTCCAGAGACTACTTTGTTTCCCTTTCTATGAAGCTTCCATTGAAGCATATACATTTTTGTCCTCCTTCTTAAACTCCATGTGATTTGTGGGTTGTATGGTGGGTATTCTGAGCTTTTGGGCTAATATCTACTTATTCAAGAGTACATACCATGTGTGTTCTTTTGTGGCTGGATTACCTAACTCAGGATGGTATTTTTAAGTTCCATTCTTCTGTGAATTTCATGAATCCATTGTTTTTGATAGCTGAGTAGTACTCAATTGTGTAAACGTAACCACGTTTCGGTATTCATTCTTTAGTTGAGGGATATCTGGGTTGTTTTCTGCTTCTGGCTATTATAAATAAGACTGCTGTACACATATTAGAGCTTGTGTCCTTTTCATATATTGGAGCATACTTTGGGTATATACCCAATAATGGTATGTGGATTGTTGTCTATTTATAGGTGAGGTCAGGCACAAGATAAAGCAAGGCCTGCGATTGGGCAATGAAAAATTAACGTAGGCACGGAGTTTTAGAAAGTTGGGAGTGGGAGAAAAGGAAGAGAAGAACCAAGGTGGAGGCAGAGAAAGATGACTCAGGTCTCTCTGGCCTTAAAGGGTCACAGGGAATTGTGAATATCTTATAAAGGATGGATTATTACAAGACATTTTGTCTTATCTAGGTGGGCAGTTTATATCATTATTAATTGACTTTAAGTTTATTTTGTGGATTTACTGATATAAATCTGATTGATAAATTACAAGCTTATTGGGTTTTGATTTTAAAGGGTTACTGGGAGTTGTGATTATAACTAGAGGGGGCAGATGCAAGGAATGTGAACAGCAGTGAAGCATTAGATAGATGGGCTAGCAATGCTGCTGGGCTAGCAATGAAAAGAGGGCAGCTGCTGTTAGGGCCATAGAGTAACTAGTGGCACATTGGGGTGGATATTGGGAACTTAGTGAGTCAGATACAGACACTTTGCTGATTAGGATGAAAATACCCCACAAATGCCATGTTGCCCATCGGTGCTGATAATACTGTGGGTTGGTGCTTTTAATATTTAATATTTACTACAACAGTTGCATACCTGTGTCTTCAGGTGGAATTATTTTCAATTTTCTGAGGAACCTCCAGATTGATTTCCAATGTGATTTTACCTGCTTACTGTTATACCAGCAATGGAGAAGTTTTCCTCTTTCTGCATATCCTTGCTCGTATTTGCTGTTACCCGTGTTTTGTATTTTAAACATTCTGATTGGTATGAAGTAGAATCTTAGGATGGTTTTGATTTGCATTTCCGTGATGTCTAAGTATGTTGAACATTTCTTTAAGTACTTATCAGTAATGAGAGATTACTCAATTGAGAATTCTTTATTTAGCTTTGTTCCCAATTTTTATACTACAGTTATTTGCTTCTCTGGCGTCTAACTTGTTGAATTCTTTGTATATTTTGGATGTTACCTCTCTATTAGATGTAGGGTTGGTAAGGATCTTTTCCCTATGTATGGGTTGCTGTTTACTTCTCTTGAGAGTGCCCTTTGCCTTATGAAAGCTTTGTAATTTTATGAAGTCCCATTTGTCCATTGTTGATCTTAGAGCATGGGTCATTGCCATTCTGCTCAAGAAAATCTCCCTATGCTGATGTGTTCAAGTTTTTTCTTCTATTAGATTCAGTATATCTGGTTTTATGTGGAGTTTTTGATCCACTTGGACTTGAGCTTTGCACAAGGATTAAAAAAAGGATCAATTTGCATTCTTCTACAGGTTGACTGACAATTAAGCCAGCAACATTTGTTGAAAATGCTGTCTTTTTTTTTTCTTTTCTTTTTTTATTAACTTGAGTATTTCTTATATACATTTCGAGTGTTATTCCCTTTCCCGGTTTCCAGGCAAACATCCCCCTCCCCCCTCCCCTTCCTTATGGGTGTTCCCCTCCCAACCCTCCCCCCATTGCCGCCCTCCCCCCATAGACTAGTTCACTGGGGGTTCAGTCTTAGCAGGACCCAGGGCTTCCCCTTCCACTGGTGCTCTTACTAGGATATTCATTGCTACCTATGGGGTCAGAGTCCAGGGTCAGTCCATGTATAGTCTTTAGGTAGTGGCTTAGTCCCTGGAAGCTCTGGTTGCTTGGTATTGTTGTACTTTTGGGGTCTCGAGCCCCTTCAAGCTCTTCCAGTTCTTTCTCTGATTCCTTCAATAGGGGACCTATTCTCAGTTCAGTGGTTTGCTGCTGGCATTCGCCTCTGTATTTGCTGTATTCTGGCTGTGTCTCTCAGGAGCGATCTAAATCCGGCTCCTGTCGGTCTGCACTTCTTTGCTTCATCCATCTTGTCTAATTGGGTGGCTGTATATGTATGGGCCACATGTGGGGCAGGCTCTGAATGGGTGTTCCTTAAGTCTCTGATTTAATCTTTGCCTCTCCCTTCCCTGCCAAGGGTATTCTTTTTCCTCATTTAAAGAAGGAGTGAAGCATTCACATTTTGATCATCCGTCTTGAGTTTCCTTTGTTCTAGGGATCTAGGGTAATTCAAGCATTTGGGCTAATAGCCACTTATCAATGAGTGCATACCATGTATGTCTTTCTGTGATTGGGTTAGCTCACTCAGGATGATATTTTCCAGTTCCAAACATTTGCCTACGAATTTCATAAACTCGTTGTTTTTGATAGCTGAGTAATATTCCATTGTGTAGATGTACCACATTTTCTGTATCCATTCCTCTGTTGAAGGGCATCTGGGTTCTTTCCATTTTCTGGCTATTATAAATAAGGCTGCGATGAACATAGTGGAGCACGTGTCTCTTTTATATGTTGAGGCATCTTTTGGGTATATGCCCAAGAGAGGTATAGCTGGATCCTCAGGCAGTTCAATGTCCAATTTTCTGAGGAACCTCCAGACTGATTTCCAGAATGGTTTTACCAGTCTGCAATCCCACCAACAATGGAGGAGTGTTCGTCTTTCTCCACATCCTCGCCAGCATCTGCTGTCACCTGAGTTTTTGATCTTAGCCAATCGCACTGGTGTGAGGTGAAATCTCAGGGTTGTTTTGATTTGCATTTCCCTTATGACTAAAGATGTTGAACATTTCTTTAGGTGTTTCTCAGCCATTCGGCATTCCTCAGCTGTGAATTCTTTGTTTAGCTCTGAACCCCATTTTTAATAGGGTTATTTGCTTCCCTGCGGTCTAACTTCTTGAGTTCTTTGTATATTTTGGATATAAGGCCTCTATCTGTTGTAGGATTGGTAAAGATCTTTTCCCAATCTGTTGGTTGCCATTTTGTCCTAACCACAGTGTCCTTTGCCTTACAGAAGCTTTGCAGTTTTATGAGATCCCATTTGTCGATTCTTGATCTTAGAGCATAAGCCATTGGTGTTTTGTTCAGGAAATTTTTTCCAGTGCCCATGTGTTCCAGATGCTTCCCTAGTTTTTCTTCTATTAGTTTGAGTGTGTCTGGTTTGATGTGGAGGTCCTTGATCCACTTGGACTTAAGCTTTGTACAGGGTGATAAGCATGGATCGATCTGCATTCTTCTACATGTTGCCCTCCAGTTGAACCAGCACCATTTGCTGAAAATGCTATCTTTTTTCCATTGGATGGTTTTGGCTCCTTTGTCAAAAATCAAGTGACCATAGGTGTGTGGGTTCATTTCTGGGTCTTCAATTCTATTCCATTGGTCTGTCTGTCTGTCTCTGTACCAATACCATGCAGTTTTTATCACTATTGCTCTGTAATACTGCTTGAGTTCAGGGATAGTGATTCCCCCTGAAGTCCTTTTATTGTTGAGGATAGCTTTAGCTATCCTGGGTTTTTTGTTATTCCAGATGAATTTGCAAATTGTTCTGTCTAACTCTTTGAAGAATTGGATTGGTATTTTGATGGGGATTGCATTGAATCTGTAGATTGCTTTTGGTAAAATGGCCATTTTTACTATATTAATCCTGCCAATCCATGAGCATGGGAGATCTTTCCATCTTCTGAGGTCTTCTTCAATTTCTTTCCTCAGTGTCTTGAAGTTCTTATTGTACAGATCTTTTACTTGCTTGGTTAAAGTCACACCGAGGTACTTTATATTATTTGGGTCTATTATGAAGGGTGTCGTTTCCCTAATTTCTTTCTCGGCTTGTTTCTCTTTTGTATAGAGGAAGGCAACTGATTTATTTGAGTTAATTTTATACCCAGCCACTTTGCTGAAGTTGTTTATCAGCTTTAGTAGTTCTCTGGTGGAGCTTTTGGGATCACTTAAATATACTATCATGTCATCTGCAAATAGTGATATTTTGACCTCTTCTTTTCCGATCTGTATCCCTTTGATCTCCTTTTGTTGTCTGATTGCTCTGGCTAGAACTTCAAGAACTATATTGAATAAGTAGGGAGAGAGTGGGCAGCCTTGTCTAGTCCCTGATTTTAGTGGGATTGCTTCAAGTTTCTCTCCATTTAGTTTAATGTTAGCAACTGGTTTGCTGTATATGGCTTTTACTATGTTTAGGTATGGGCCTTGAATTCCTATTCTTTCCAGGACTTTTATCATGAAGGGGTGTTGAATTTTGTCAAATGCTTTCTCAGCATCTAATGAAATGATCATGTGGTTCTGTTCTTTCAGTTTGTTTATATAATGGATCACGTTGATGGTTTTCCGTATATTAAACCATCCCTGCATGCCTGGGATGAAGCCTACTTGATCATGGTGGATGATTGTTTTGATGTGCTCTTGAATTCGGTTTGCCAGAATTTTATTGAGTATTTTTGCGTCGATATTCATAAGGGAAATTGGTCTGAAGTTCTCTTTCTTTGTTGTGTCTTTGTGTGGTTTAGGTATAAGAGTAATTGTGGCTTCGTAGAAGGAATTCGGTAGGGCTCCATCTGTTTCAATTTTGTGGAATAGTTTGGATAATATTGGTATGAGGTCTTCTATGAAGGTTTGATAGAATTCTGCACTAAACCCGTCTGGACCTGGGCTCTTTTTGGTTGGGAGACCTTTAATGACTGCTTCTATTTCCTTAGGAGTTATGGGGTTGTTTAATGCTGTCTTTTACACTGGATGGTTTTAGCCTCCTTATCAAAGATCAAAAGACCTTAAGTATGTGGATTTATTTCTGGGTCTTCAATTCTATTCCATTGACCTAACAGCTTGAGGTAAGGGATGGTGATTTCCCCCAAAGGACCTTTTAAGGTTTAGAAGAGTTTTTGGTATCCTGGGTTTTTTGCTATTTCACATGAATTTGAGACTTGCTCTTTCTATCTTTGTGAAGAATTGAGTGGGAATTTTGATGGGGATTGCATTAAATATGTGAATTGCTTTTGGTAGAATACCCATTTTTACAATGTTAATCCTGCCAATCCATGAGTATATGAGATCTTTCCATCTTCTGAGGTCTTTGATTACTTTCGTCAGAGACTTGAAGTTTTATCATACAGATCTTTCACATGCTTGGTTACAGCCATACAAAGATATATTTTATTACTTGTGACTATTGGGAAGGTTGTCTTTCTTTAATTTTTTCTCATCCCATTTATCTTTGAGTAGAGGAAGGCTACTGATTTGTTTGAGTTACTTTTATATACAGACACTTTGCTGAAGTTATCAATTGTAGGTGTTTTCTCACAGAATTTTTGGGGTGGCTTATGTATACTCTCATGTTATGCACAAACAGTGATAATTTAACTTTCTCCTTTACAATTGGAATTCTTTTGATCTTCCTTTGTTGCCTAATTGCTCTGGCTAGAATGTCAAGTACTGAATTGAATAGTTCTGAGAATGTGAACCCTTGTAATAATCCTGGTTTAAATGGGATTGCATCGAGTTTCTCTCCATTTAGTTTAATGTTGGCAACTGGTTAGCTGTATATTGCTTACACTATGTTTAGGTATGGACCTTCAGTTTCTCAACTTTCTAGGAATTTTAACACGAAGTTGTGCTTTTGTCAAAAGCTTTTCAGTATCCAATGAGATTATCATGTTTTTTTTTTCTTTGATTTTGATTGGATTGTGGATTACATTGTTAGTTTTCCCTGTATTAAACCACCCCTGCATCCTTGAAATGAAGCCTAATTGAACATGGTAAATGATTGTTTTGATGTGTTCTTGAATTCATTTTCTGAGAATTTTATTGATTATTGTGGCACCAATATTCACAAGGAAAATTTGTCTGAAGTTCTCTTTCTTTGTTGGGTCTTTGTGCGGTTTAGGTATCAGTATACTTGTAGCTTCATAGAACAAACTGGGTAGTGTTTCTTCTGTTTCTATTTTGTGGAATATTTTAAGAACTATTAGTAGTGGGTCTTCTTTGAAGAGCTGATAGTATTCTGTACTAAAACTATCTGGCTCTGGGCATTTTTTGGTTCGGAGATTTTTAAGGACTGTTTCTGTTACCTTAGTGTTTACAGGACTGTTTAGATTGCTTATTTGATCCTGATTTAACATTGGTACCTGATATCTGTATAGAAAATCATCTATTTCATCTAGATTTTCTAGTTTGAGTTGAGTATAGGCTTTTGTATTAGGATCTGATGATTATCCGAATTTCCTCATTTACTGATAATTTGGATACTATCTCTGTGCTCTCTAGTTAGTTTGGCTAAGAATTTATCTATCTTGGTTCTTTTCTTTTCTTTTTTTCTCCAAGAACCATCTTTGGTTGTGTTGATTCTTTGTATAGTTCTCACTATTTCTAATTGTTTGATTTCAGCCCTGGTTTTGAGTATTTCCTGCCTTCTATTCCTTTTGGGTTTGTTTGCTTCTTTTTGTTCTTGAACTTTTAGATGTGCAGTTAAGCTGCTATTGTTTGATCTCTCCATTTTCTTAATGGAGGGACTCAGAGCTATGAGTTTTCTTGTTAACACTGCTTTCATTGTGTCCCATAAGTTTTGGCCTTCATTTTCATTAAATTCTAAAAATTCCTTAATTTCTTTATTTTGACCCTGACAAAGTTGTTCAGCTTCCAAGTGTATATGGGATTTCTCTTGTTTTTGTTGATACTGAAGACCAGCCTTAATCTGCAGTGTTCCTCTATAATACATTGAATTAATTTAATGTTCTTGTATCTTTTGAGGCCTGTTTTGTGTCAGATTATATGTTCAATTTTGGAGAAGTTTCTACGAGGTCCTGAGAAAAAGGTATATAAGGTATAGTCTTCTATTTTAGGGTGCAATGGTCTAAAGTTATATGTTAAATCATTTGCTTCATAACTTTAACTAGTTTCACTGTGTGTATGTTTAGTTTCTGTTTTGATGATCTGTCCATTAGTGAAAGTGGGGTGTTGAAGGCTCCCACTATTACTCTGTGAAGGTCAATGTATGCTTAGAACTTTAGTAATGTCTCTTTTACAAAGTGAATAACTTTGCATTTGGGGTATAGATGTTCAGAATTGAGAGTTCATCTTGGTGGATTTTTTTCTGTGATAAATAAGAAGTGTCCTTCCCCATCTCTTTGATAACTTTTGATTCAGAGTCCATTTTTTTGAATATTAGAATTGCTACTATAGCATGTGTATTGTGACCATTTGCTTGGTAATTGTTTTCCCAGCCTTTTACTTTAAGATAGTGTCTCTCTTTGTCACTGAGGTATGTTTACTATATGTAGCAAAATGCTCGGTTTTATTTACATATCCAGTTTGTTAGTCATTGTCTTTTTCTTTTTTTCTGGAATTGAGTCCACTGATATTGACAGATATTAAGGACCACTTTTTTGTTGCTTCCTGTTATTTTTTTTTGTTCTTAGAGGTAGAGTTATGTTTGTGTCATTCTCTACTTTAGGGTTTGTTGTGAGATTAATTTCTTGTTTTTTGTTGGGTGGGATTTCCCTTCTATTATCCTCTGTAAGACTGGGTTAGTGGAAAGGCTCTGTTTATATTTGGTTTTGTCATGGAATATCTTGTTTTGTCATCTATGGTATTGAGAGTTTTTCTGGGTATAGTAGTATGAGCTTTCATTTGTATCAACATTTACTTTGGTATCTTCTACGCTTTAGAACTTTTTGTATCTTGTATTCTTTTGGTGATGCTTGCATTTATGGTTTCTGATCTTTTTCTTAAGATTTCTATCTCCAGGATTCTCTACCTTTGTTATTTCTTTATTATTTCTATTTCCATTATTTGGTTCTAGATGGAATTGTTCAATTCCTTCACCTGTTTGGTTGTGCTTTGCTGTAATTCTTTAAGTGATTTTTTTGTCCTCGTTAAGGACTTCTACTTGTTTACCTGTGTTCTCCGATATTTGTTTAAGGGAGTTATTTTTGTTCTTCTTAAAGTCCTCTATCACTATCATGAGATGTGATTATAAATCAGAATCTTGCTTTTATGGTGAGTTGGGTATCTATGGCTTTCTGTCCTGTGAGAAATGGCTTCTGATATTGCCAATATGATTGGTTTGTGTTGCTTATGTTCTTCTGCTTGCCATCTCCTATATGATTATCTGTGGTATTAACTGGCTTTGCTATTACTAGAGCCTCTCCCTTAATTGAGCCTGTGATCCTGGGTGCATCAGAACTCCTGGGGGATCAAGCTATGTCTGGGTATGGATGGAATCGGGGAGGCCAGAGCGCTCAGGTGCAGTTATAAACTGGAAGTGATGTGTTTAGCTGGCTAGGTCAGGGTTCCAGGGCCCTTGTGTTCTGGATGAGGGTGTTAGGTAGTCCAAGTATTGGGGTGGGGGTGAGATATCAACTGTGATCCTGGATGTGTCAGATCTCCTGGGTGTTAATCTGTCTCTGTGTTTGGACAGAGTGGTTGGGAATCCAGAGCAGGAGCTCTATTTTAGGATGCTAAACCCATACATTTCGTTTTTTAAACATATGTTACCCTAATGTCTTTCTCAGCTTGTTTGTCCTTTGAGTAGAGGAAGGCTACTGAATTGTTTGAGATAATTTTATATCCTGTCACTTTGCTGAAATTGTTTATCAGACTTAGTAATGCTCTGGTAGAACTTTTGGGGTCACTTAAATATACTATCATATCACCTGTAAATAGTGATATTTTGACTTCTTCCTTTCCAATTTGTATACCTTTGACCACCTTTGTTGTTTGATTGCTCTGACTAGGACTTTAAGTACTATATTGAATAAGTAGAGAGAGAGAGAGCTGTCTTGTTTAGTCCCTGATTTTAGTGGAATTGTTTCAAGTTCCTTTTCATTGAGTATGATATTGGTTACTGTTTTTTTTTTTTTTTTTTTTTTTTTTTTTTTTTTTTTTTTTTTTTTTTTTTGCTGTTGTTGTTGTTGTTTGTTTGTTTTTTGTTTTTTGTGTTTTTTTTGTTTTTTTGGGTGTTTTTTTTTTTTAAATAGCTTTTACTACGTTTAGGTATGGGCCTTGAATTCCTGATCTTTCCAAGACTTTTAACATGAAAGGGTTTTGAATTTTGTCAAATGTTTTCTCAGCATCTAGTGAGATGATCATGTGTTTTTTTTCATTTAGTTTGTTTATATAGTGGATTATGTGAATGGATTTCCATATATTGAAACATCCCGCATCCCTGGGATGAAGCCTACTTGATCATGATGGATGACAATTTTTATGTGTTCTTGGATGTGGTTTACGGGAATTTTATTGAACATTTTTGCATAAATATTCATAATGGAAATTGGTCTGAAGTTCTCTCTTTCTTGGGTCTTTGTGTGCTTTAGGTATACTTTAATTGTGGATTCATAAAGGAATTGAGTAGTGTTCCGTCTCTTTCTATTTTGCAGAACAGTTTCGACAGTATTGTTATTAAGTCTTCAGTGAAGGTCTGATAGAATTCTCCATTAAATCCATCTGGTCCTAGGCTTTTCTTATTGTTGTTGTTGGAAGATTTTTAATAACTGTTTCTATTTTTTTCAGAGTTATGGGACTGTTTAGATCATTTACATGATCCTGATTTAACCTCGGTACCTAGTATATGTCTAGAAATTGTCCATTTCATCCAGATTTTCTAGTTTTTTTTTTTTTTGTGTGTATAGGCTTTTGTAGGAGGATCTGACAATTTTTTTGAATTTCTGTTGTTATGTCTCCCTTTCCATTTCTGATTTTTTTAATTTGTCCATTTGGTTCATAACCTCTGTTATTTTCTCTATATCTCTGTTTAATTTCTGATTTCATGATCTGTCCATTAAAGAGACTGTGGTGTTGATATCTCCTACTCTTTTTGTGTGAGGTGCAATGTCTTCTTTGAGATTTAAAAAGGTTTCTGTTATGAAAATAGGTGCTCTTTTATGTGGAACATAGATATTTAGGATTAAGAGTTCACCTTGATGGATTTTCCCTTTGATGAATATGAAGTATCCTTTCTTATAAAATTTATGACTTTGGTTGAAAGTCATTTTTATTTGATATTAGAATTGCTACTACAGGGGTTGGGAATTTAGCTCAGTGGTAGAGCGCTTGCCTAGGAAGCGCAAGGCCCTGGGTTCGGTCCCCAGCTCCGAAAAAAAGAA
This sequence comes from Rattus norvegicus, assembly GCF_021556685.1. NCBI lineage: Eukaryota > Metazoa > Chordata > Mammalia > Rodentia > Muridae > Rattus > Rattus norvegicus. The sequence goes on along the minus strand of NC_141546.1, from coordinate 18,552,222 downwards.
CCAAAAAAAAAAAAAAAAAAAGAATTGTTACTACAGCTTGCTTCTTCAGATTATTGCTTGGAAAAGTTGTTTTCCAGTCTTTTACTCTGAGGTAGTGTATATCTTTGTTGCTCAGGCTTGTTTCCTGTATGCAGCAAAATGCTGGGTTCTCTTTATGTAACCAGTCTGTTAGTTTATGTCTTTTTATTGGGGATTGAGTCTGTTGATGTTGAGAGATATTAAGGAATAGTGATTGTTACTTCCTGTTATTTTCATTTTTAGAGGTGGAATTACCTTTGTGGGTCTCTCTTCTTTTGGTTTTGTTGCAAGATCCCACTCTTGATGTTCTAGGGTGTAGTTTCCCTTCTTGTGTGGGAGTTTTCTATCTATTAGCCTTTGTAGGGCTGGATATGTAGAGAAATGTTCTGTAATTTTGGTTTTGTCACGACATGTCTTGCTTACTCCATCTTTGTTACTTGAATGTTTTGCTGGATATAGTAACCTGACCTGGCATTAGTATTCTCCTAGCATCTGTACGATATCTGCTCAGAATCGTCTGACTTTCATAGTCTCTGGTGAGAAGTCTGCTGTAATTCTAATAGGTCTGCCTTTCTGTGCTACTTGACCTTTTCCCCTTACTGCTTTTAATATACATTGTTTTGTCCTTTTGGCGTTTTGTCTATTATGTGACAGGTGGAATTTCTTTCTGGTCCAATCTATTTGGAGTTCTGTATGCTTCTTGTATGTTTATGGGCATCTCTTTCTTTAGTTTATGGAAGTTTTCTTCTATAATTTTTTTGAAGATATTTACTGGCCCTTTAAGTTGGAATTCTTCACTCTCTTCTATACCTATTATCCTTTGGTTTGATCTTCTCATTGTGTCCTGGATTTTCTTGATGTTTCGAGCAAGGAACTTTTTGCATTTTACCTTATCTTTGGTGGTTGTGTCCATGTTTTCTATGATATCTTCTGTGACTGAGATTCTCTCTTCTATCCCTTGAATTTTTTTGGTGATGCTTGCATCCATGACTCCTGATCTCTTCCTTTTTCTATCTCCAACATTGTGTCTCTTTGTGCTTTCTTTATTGTTTCTATTTATATTTTCAAATCCTGGACAGTTTTGTTCAATTCTTTTACCTGCTTGGTTGTGTTTTCCTGTAATTTTATAAGGGATTTTTGTGTTTCCTTTTTAAGGGCTTCTACTCGTTTCCTTGTGCTTTCCTGTATTTCTTTAAGGGAATCATTTATATCCTCCTTAAAGTCCTCTATCATCATCATAAAATGTGATTTTATATTTATATCTTGTGTTTCCAGCGTGTTTGGATATCCAATATTTGCTTTGGTGGAAGAACTGAGCTCCGATGGTTCCAAGTAGTCTTGGTTTCTGTTGCTTAGATTCCTGTGCTTGCCTCTCACCATCAGGTTGTCTTCTGGTGTTAGCTTGTCTTGCTGTATCTAACAGTGGCTTGACCCTCCTGTAGGCCTGTGTGTCAACACTCATATAACCTTTTTTTTTTCAGCCATATCTGGGAAGAGAGAGCTCTGCTCTTATGTGTGTTGGTGCTCCTGGCAACTGGCTTTCAGCTTTGGAGTGGGCAGAAACCCTAAGGGTTGTACCCCTAACTGCTTCTAGTACCCTATACTCAGCGAGCACAGATGGCACTAGGCGATTTCCTCTTGGTTTGGGAACATAGGCAGAGAGTAGTCTCATCTGAGTTCTCAGGATTGTCTGTACTTCTGAGAGTCCAGCTGTCTCCCCTACAGGATTTGTGTGCAGGGATCTGGGTGACAAGTTCAGTTCAGTTCAGTGAGCAAGGCAGATCCAGCAGGTTCCTGCCGCTGACTGTTCTTATATGCATGTGTCCAGAGGCACTATGCAGTTTCCACTTGTGCCAGGAGTGTGGGTAGAAGTTGGTTAGAAGTGGTGGTCTGTCTCAGGATTGTCCACACTTTTGTGTGTTCAGCTCTCTCCCACATGTGATTTGGGTGCAGGGAACTATTGTCAATTTTTCTTGTTTGAAACTAGGAGCAACAAAAATTTAAATTTTCAGGATTTACAATGTAATTAAATTTCTTAGAGTGAAGATTCATAATGACAACTTAATTATTTTTTCTTATTCAAGGATATATAATTATCATTAAAACACAAAATTTTAAAATAAACAGTCATGATTTTTTCTTTAGTTGCCTGGAAAGTAAATTCCATAATCTATTATTGATAGATTGTTTTTAAAAGGTATCTGGTAACTTTAGATTGTAAAATTCAGCTGACAATTTGTAGGGATGTTTTCATGAAGGCTATTAACAAAAAAACATGAGGGCTATATGTCACCGGTTGGATCACTTTTGCAAATTTATTTCTTTAAGTTTTAAATTCATAAATAAGAGATATACATTAGCAGCACATAAGAATATTCTTTGAAAACTTCAGAATATGACTCAGTAAGTAAAATGGTTGCTGTGCATTCATAAGAACCAGACAGAACTCACATCCCTAACCATCCTTTTAACAACCAGAAGTATCTATAATTCCAGAACTGTGGAGACAGAGATAGTAAAATTTTGGGACTTTCTAGCCAGCAAGAAAAGCTGAAATGGTAACCTTTAGATTCAATGAAAGAACTATTTTTAAAAATAAAGTATTTGTGGGGCTGGAGGGAATGTTACAAGTGAGTAACACTCTTTCAGTTCCCAGCACTCATATAAATGGCTCACAGCAGAGTATAACTTGTAATTCTGATAATCCCATGCCTCCTAATACCTCCAGACACCTGCAATCATATGTATATATACTCACACATCAAATATATATTCATAATTAAATATGAAGCAAATATGAAATAAATAAAGTGGTCAGAAACTGAGGAAAGGAAAACATCTGATATCTACCTCCATACTATGTACAATCATGTGGACACACACGCACACCACACACACACACACACACACACACACACACACACACACACACAGATTTGAATAAAGTACTGAAAGGGTCCAGATATGTTGGAAGTAAAAAATATGGGGGAGGTACTTATGATCATGTTATATTGTATACATGTATGAAATTACCAGAGAATGAATAAACAAATAAATAAATAAATAAATAGTCAATCAAATAATGAATCGTGCTTACACAAGTGACTTGATAAAGCAATAAAATATATACATACCACCTTATCAGATATCCAAACACACTATTTGTTTTAAATCAGTATGAAATAGATGGTCAGTTTTGACTGGGTTAAATAGAAGCAGCTTGAGATCATGAACTGTTACTCTATTAGATGTCCATGAACCTTCCCCCAAATTGCATTGCTATACTCTGGTGTTAAGTTTTACTGGTCATTGTGTGCCAGACTGTGTCTAAGCTTCTTAATGAAACTTGTTCCCAGCAGCTTTAGATAGTGCTGTTGAAATATTTCACCTGTGCAGCTGTGCATGCTGTGGAATCCTGTTCTCTTCTGATTACTGCCAGGGTACTAGTACTTGAAGATTTAATGCCCTACAATGCACAGAACAACTATATAACACTCATTAGTGCTTAGAAAGGTAAATTCAAGTTGGGTATATACATAGAGAGACTGATCAGTTTCAGAAAGAAAAGTAAGAACCAGATGAGCAAAGGAAGCTTCAGTATGCAGTTCCTGGATGATACATTTGAGAATAGATGAACCTTTATCACATGGGTGGGTTGTGGGTAAAAGGAAAATGAACACATGAAGCTCAGTGATCATATTAGATGGTGGGCAGCAAGAACTCTGCTTTCTAGCATGTTTACTTCCCACAGTCTGAGAAACACAGTTCAATGGGTGATACCTAAGCAGTAACTGAAAATCAACATTTATTCAAAGGAACATCGATCTCACCTCCATGGGATAATACTGTGTTTATACTGCATTTACATTTTCACAGCATAAAGAACTCCACTCCATTAGACTATCACTACCCAATACTGTGTTAATCTTCTCCCACATCATCCTGTTAAAGGTCTAAGTCTGAGATCTGAGGACTCCTGATCCCAAGTTTTTGTGTCTAAGGACAAAGGATTAGGATGGACCAGTAGGAGCAGCTTTTTGAGAAAGGGAAAGCATTCCTGAGGATGAGAGTAGGCCATCATGAGGAGCAGAGGGGAAAGTGTGTGTTCAAAAACCCTGGGCCAGGGGTCACATACCTATTTATAGGATAACTACATGGTTATATAGCATGAGTTTTTATGTGGCATGAACTTTTCTGACAAATGTACATACTTGAGCTCTATGAAGGCTGGGCAAGGGAGGGATTATATTCTTTCTCTGGCAACTGGCTCCATTCATATATTAATATCGATACTGCTGTCTCCAGTATCTATTGTCTTACCACAATCCTATCCTGGAAATGTGAAAATTATAATTTTTTAGTAGAGTCTGACACTGAACAGGCCATGTTCTGTGTGTTTTGTAGGAAAACAGAGTTGGACAAGTATGAATTTCATTTTTTTGCAAGTCACAGAAGACGAAGAAAAAGCTGAGTTCTTAAGTAAGTTAAACATAGAAACTGTAGGTTTTACTTCTCTGTGGAATTATACAGTGTGATTCATTTGTTTAAAAACTAAATGTTTAACACAGAGACAGACACCTACACACACACACACACACACACACACACACACACACACACACAAAATTTTTCTAGCATTTTTTACTTTCTATTTCTTTTCATGGTCTTATATTAGAGTATCATTGACCACCAGAAATCTTTGAAGCTCTGAATTGTTCAGCCAAGTTCTGCATTTTAGAAGTTCCTTTTTTCTAGTAGTTTCATAGTTTTCCCTTCATTTCTATCTTCCTGAAGTTTTCAAGTAGAGAAACAGATATAATAAATATTTCACTCTGCTTCTGCAGCTTGTTAGATGATGTGTTCAGGCCAAATTCTGGACTTTCACACATTATATTTCCATTGACTCCTTGATGTGGCCTTCAGAAGCCTGACCTATAGTCACAATGAGAATTAAAGACATATAGACACCTACCTGTAAATATTCACTCAGTATCATCTCATCTCACTATGAACCCAAAGGAACTGTCAAGTGGAAAAAATAAATTTGTGTGACAGATAATGATGACATAAAGACTTGTGTGAATAAATTTTTGGAGACTTTGGTTGGGATAGCCTGAATAACTTTTCCCATGTTCTGACAATGTCTTAGTTTTGAGCTGTATGTTGAATGTCTGTATCAACCTGCTTTCCAATTTTCATGGCTCACAGTACATGGAAACAGAAAAAACTTAAGAATGTATGAGATAGACTCAGAGCATAATACTGTCTTAAATATATAAGACATGAGATGTTACCTTTCATCCTGGAAGTCTCTCTAAGACTGAAGAAGTAAATAACTCTTAACTTTTGAGAAATTCATAAATGCATAAAATTCATAAGCCCCTCTCCAAGGTTATATAAACAATAATGGGTGTGGTAGAGAGATAATTAGCTGAACTATCCAGCTGCCTATGTGTTGTGCAGAGAACTCCAGGCATACAGTTTTGAAAATTTGCAGCCTATGCTAGGATGGTGTTTTTAGTGATGCAAAAGCAATATGATGATAAGTTATGCTTGCTCAATTAATTCTTCATCCATGCTTCATAAGTTATCATGATAAACTCAAGGGCTTTGAAAATTGTGCTTCAGTAAATCTATTTTTGGATTTTTGTCAATGAGCTGTCTGGGATGGTCATATATTTACATATTCCTATGAAAAGTCATAAAACAAATAGTGATATTTGCTGATCTACTTGTCATAATAACTGTCCCAACTTTAGGTGTTATGAGTCCATTCATACTTCAAAAGAGACTTCCCTCCAGAACTGTGGTTCACCACCCGTGAGTTATAATCCCTTTAGGGGTAGAATGTTCCTTTCATACAGTTCTCATATCAGATATTTTGTATATAAGATACATAGATTATGATTCATGACAGTAGAATAAAAATATAATTATGAAGTAGCAACAAAAGGAATAATTTTATGTTTGGTTTTCATCACAACATGAGGAACTTTATTAAAGGGTCAGAGCTTTAGAAGGTTGAGAACTACTATTAACGTTTTTCATGCTTGCCATGACCTGAGGTGGAGGCATTATCCCTTCTAATTCCTAGTTCACAGAACAACGAATTGTTTCCTTCATTGAGGGTAGACTCAACCAGGTATAATGGTTCAGGCTTTTTTCCTAACAGAATCATCACATATCAACAGAAACATTTTGTTCATACAAGAGAAATCAACCAAATTTCCTGGACATTTGCAATACTAATTACATTGCACATGAATTGTCATAACCATTTCACAGATGGAGAAGCAGAAGTTCAAGATAACTTTGGGGGAAGATCAAGTGAAGTTTCAAAGAAGGTACGCTCACTGACTATTTCATCTCTTCTCCAAATACCAGGGATATTCTTAGCATCTCCAACATGTATTGAATAAGCAGATTTAAAATAGCAATAACAGCTCATAATCATTACTGTTCCCATTAAAAGAAATACAACATACATTAGATTTTCATTATAAGATATTATTATACCTCTGTTATGATTGCTTCATTGGATCATTGTTATAATTGCATTTTAATTTCCAGATAAAATCTAGTCATAGATATAAAAATCTTTATTTGTTGTATAATATCTTGGTGGATTCTCTTTAATACTGTAAGATAATGAAAGAAAATATAAAGTGTACCATAAGATGCATTCAGATTAGAGATAGGCTCTTATATTTAACAGTTTTTTTGTGTTGTGTGATTTATAAACTCTCTCTCTCTCTCTCTCTCTCTCTCTCTCTCTCTCTGTGTGTGTGTGTGTGTACTTATAGGTAGGCATATTTTCTTGGATAAAGTGGACTTCAGAAATAAACTTTAATGGGTTACTTATTTCCTTCCATATATAATTGAGTGAGGCTCCTTCTATTTAAGTGTTTCTACCTCCTATGTATGTGCTCCAACTGATCTGGCTCATGAGCTTCCAGGTATTTTTCTCTCTGTTTCCAATTACATTGTAGGATTGCTGGCATTACATCCCTAGGCCTCCACAGTTGGCTTTTGACATGGGTTCAAACTCAAGTCATCCCACTTACATAGTAGACACTTTCATCCACTGAACTAGCTCTCCAATACCATGATTATTGCTTATTAAAAACACCAAAATAACTGACAGAACTAAACAATGCCTTCCACATTCTCTCACAATTTTACAATGGCTTATGGAGATATTGTGTATACCTTAGGTTAAACAAACTATCCTTAGGAATTGCTAGTACATATTTACTTCATTTAGTGGATTTGCCAGTCATGCAAGATCTAGACTGTCCTTTCCAAAAATGAGAAAGTCAAGACTAAGAAGTCATGCACTGGCCAAAAGTAATCCACAAGTTAATGCAATCCATGACATTGAAAAGAGGTTTTTCTTCCTATGGTGACTAATACACATTGTTGGCCAGTCTTACTGAAGCAATGCTATCTCTTTAGATAACTCACCAGATATAGGAGTGTCTGCAATGAAGAAGGAAGGCCTGGGTTTCCTCAAACTCTTATTGGATTGAACTAGATTTGGGCATTAACTGATCTGTAGATGTGTTTCTACATTTAAAAAATGCAATATGTTTTCTATGTGGATGGTGATTTTTTGGCACAGATTATGATAGTTCATCATTGGATAAAGCTAAAATATTGCTCAAAGATACTGTTAATACACTTGAAAGATATCTCTGTGGGTAAAGTTTCTTTGTAAACATGAGCAGTACGTTGATCCTCAGATCCAGAGTGACAAAGCTTAAAGTTGTGGTAAGTGCTTATGAGCTCAACATTGGGGTCACTGGACAGATAACCTTGCCCAACTTTCAATCCGGAGGCCAGAAATAGGCCTTGTCTCACAACAGCAAGGTGGTCAGTACCTGTGGGAAATTAGCTGAAGTTGCCTTCTAGCCTCTGCACACATGCCTATAATGGGCAATCCTGCAGAGACATGTGCACCAGTGCATAACCATACCTGCATACACATAAAGGAACAGCTTTAATCTAACTGAAACCATGATCCTTTGGCTTGGCATAGAGGTAAGCAACCAAACTACATAAAAAAATAATGAAAAATATCAATTTTGGGAAAAACTAAGATATGGAGTTTTTTTTTCTTTTTCTTTTTTATTATATATTTTTTTATTTTTTATTAACTTGAGTATTTCTTATTTACATTTCAAATGTTATTCCCTTTCCCGACTTCCAGGCCAACATCCCCCTAACCCCTCCTCCTCCCCTTCTATATGGGTGTTCCACTACCCATCCTCCCCCCACATTACAGCCCTCCCCACAACAATCACGTTCACGGGGGTTCAGTCTTAGCAGGAGATATGGAGATATTTTAAAGACTAATAAAATCTTTATATCAAGTCTAACAAATAACTTTTTGGGGTTAATCGCGTTTGCTGTCAAGCTTTGTGTCCTGAGCTCATTGCTTAACATTCACATAATTAAAAAAGACTCCTAAACTTTGTCTTCTGATATCTACATGCAAGCTTGTATGCACATGAGAAGGCACGTGTGCACACTCGCATACACACAAGCAAATGTAACTGAAATTATGAGACATAAATACATGGCTTCATAAATAACATGAATAAGATTTCTCAGAGATTTTTCTATCATGAAAATTTCTTAACAAGTCATCAAACCTCAAAAAAAAAATCCCAGCCGTGACAAATTGTACTCACTGAGGGACAAGGTACAGAGAAAATTAAGGGCACATACATGCAAGTGACAAAAGCGCTTTCTTGGATAGGTTGTAGATGCTTCCTTTATAGATCATACTCTTTCTGACAGTGCTTGTTCATGACAAATAGCAATCATTTCCCCAACCAATCTTCTCCTCTCTTATGACTTCATTTCTCTAACAGATCCACCATAGCTAATAGTTTACCTAAGGACTATTAACATTAGATAGTTTTGTATTTTTACTCCAAGAAATCTCATTTCAGAGAATATTACAATGTAGAAACAAATGCATTTTTATTAAGCATTTCAAATTCTTTTGAGACAAGTGCTCTTTTGCATGATGTGTATGTGAAGTCCTTCAGTGACCCAAAGCAGTAATTCACTGAACTCTTGTGATAATTTTAATTGCCAACATGAAAGCAAGAAGTCATCCATGAAGGGAACCTCAGTAAGTGACTGTTTAGATTAGGTTGGCTTGTGGACATGTCTATGAGAGACTGACCTTGAATAAATGAAAGATATACCCACTCTGAGTGGCACCACTGTCTGAGCATTGAATCCTGAATCGACAGAAGTCATGAAACAATTGGATTTTGCACGTGGGCATACATTCATTGCTATCTGTTCTTAATTGTTGATGTGATGTGACTCCTTAACTTTCTGGCACCTTGATTGACCAGTAATAGTGTATTGTAACCTGTGTTTGTGAGCTGAAATAATTAACATTCTTCTCCACTAAAAAGTTTTCCATGGTATTTTTTCTCAGTAGTTGGAAACAAAACTAACATAACTGTGTTTTTAAAAAGTGTGTGGACTAAGTGTGTTAACTCCTTAGGTAACATTGGATATTATTATAAAATTATATGTGAACACACACACATACTAACACAAACACACACTTACACACAATTTAATTTTCAATATGATCAATCTGGTAGTGCATACATCTGTATGCTGTATGACTTTCTATATGGTTACTTACTGTAGGAACATCCGTAGACTTCCATTCTCATGCCTATCTTTCCATCTGGATTCCACTTCAGGGGCACAAAGCGAACAAAGCGGGCTCTCACAGAGTGCAGCAGCTTGTGGTGAACCACACTGTCAGCATTCATGTTTCCTACAAATGTCTGAAGAGAAAAGGAAATTGAGTTTGTTCTACATTACCAAGCCATATCAACAGAAGTATGCATGCTTCTTCACTCAGGCTTTCAGGGAATGTCAAAAGTAACAACAAAACAAAACAAGACAAAAACAAAACAAAAAAACAAATGCCCTAGTTTTCTGACATTATTTTAATCTGGACAGTCCTTCCCCAGGCCTTAGAGTTTTTATACATACAAAATACTATTCCTTAGGATGTTTCTACCTCTACTATTAAGCCTAGCAATAGTTTCTGAATAACAAAAGCTGCAATTTATGACACCTACAGGTTTATGTTAATAACAACATTAAGTTCCAGTTACCCACATGTCTATATTCATTATGAACTATAAGAAAACCAACAATACTCTTCTGTGAGGAATAGTGTTTTACTGTAATAATTGACAATACTATTTAATGACAGTTATTACACTAAGCATATAATATCATTACCATTCTAAAAATAAAGTCTAGTGGAGGAAGGGAAACACATACGGAATCATTTAATCACCCTGTCATTCAGTAATTAAAAATTAGTCCAAAGTTTTAAGATTGTACTTTTCCAATCCCCATGTTTATTTTTGAAGTTCTTACTGTCTAAATACACAATTATTGGGTTTTACAAAAAGCAATCATAACAGTCTAACTATATTTGTAGTTCATTTTTCTGTTCATTTATGATTGATGTTTATTTGAAAGAAATCATTCATGGTTCGAAGAGATGGTTCAGTGGTTAGCAGTGTTTACTGCCTTGCCCACTACCTAGATCTAGAGTGGTCTGGGATCTTAGAGGAGAAAAGAAAGCAACCTACAACAGGATTCGGGCACCTAAACCTTGGGGACCAATATGGAAGAGATGGAGGAAAGATTCTAAGAATCTGACACAGAATGTCTCCTATGAGATTGAAACTCCTAAGAATGTCAGGGGCTCACCCATATGCCATCCTAAAAGAGACCTAAACAAGGACAACACCAATTGAAATATTAACATGGAAGGGGGAATTTCACAAAACTTCAGCCCTAGACAAGGAACTAAGTAATGCTAAGAGCAGTAGAAGTACTCTTCGGCTGGGAAGTACTCACCAATTGGTTATTCACTATCAAATTATCAGCCCTGAAAACAATGTAATATATATATATCACATTGCACAGAGTGAATAGGTTTTATGTAAATACCCACATAGACACACATATATGCATATATTATATATAATGTACACATACATATATACAATATATATGCACATATATATTTATACAATTTATAGAAAAAGGTTGTAAATTGAATATGAGATGGAGAGATATAATTATAATTAAGTTCTAAAACTAAAAATTAAGATGTTATTTAAAAAAGAATACTTTTTGTCCAAGCATGAACAACAATATTTATAATCCAGCATCCACACTATAAGCTTTGCATAGTCCTGTGCATAATCATAATCCCATGAGAAAAGAGGAAAGATATAATAAAGCTGCCAGGACTTGCTGGACATCACCCTAGTCAAAATCCATAAACAAAGTTTAGCAAGAGGGCCTGATTGAAATGACCAAGGTAGATAATGATAGAACAAAATAGAATACATGGACATATCATGTGCACAGAGGCAAACTCACCCTGTACACAAATATGCACATATATCACACATGAATATATGCTTCATAAGCAGACATTCATATACACAATTTGGTTTTCTTAAATGGGGGAACAAAATATGTATGTGAGGTAGAGTGTGGGAGGGACTTGGGAAGAAGAGAGGAGGGGTGGTGGAAAAAGTAGTCCAGGATCTGGTATGGGAGGAGATGAGGATGATACACCCAGGGTAAGGAGTTTGAACAGAGGTGCTTAGCAATGGGGGATGGGAAACTAGGGGTAGCCAGCAGCAATTCCCAAAAGCCAGGAAAGCAATAGTCTCTCAGGAACCAACAGGAATGAGAATAGCTGAAATGCCCGACAAAGGGGAGTGGAAACCTGTAGGGACCATATCCAGAGATTAGGCAAAGCCCGGAGTTGGGGGATGGGGCCACCCACTTGTCTCCAAATCTTTAACCCAGAATGACTCTTGTCTAAAGGAAATATGAAGGCAAACTGTGGAGCAGAGACTAAAGGAAGGGCCATCAAGAGACTGCCTTACTTGGGGATTCATTCCCATATACAGCCACCAAAACCAGAAAATAACATGGATTCCAAGAAGTGCATGCTGAGGAGCCTGTTATAGCTGTTTCCTGAAAGGCTCTGTCAGAGTCTGACAAATATGGAGGCAGATGCTCACAGCCAACCATTGAACTGGGGATTCCAATGGAGGAGTCAGAGAAAGGACTAAAGGAGCTGAAAAGGTTTGCAATCTCAAAGGAAGAATGACAATATCAATAAACCAGAACTCCAAAGTTCCCAAAGACTAAACCACCGATCAAAGCATACACATGTAGGGATCCATGGCTCCCGCTGCATATGTAGCAGAGGATAGCATTGTCTTTCATCAATGGGAGGACAGGCTCTTCATTCTGTGAGACTTGATTTTACAGGGTAGGGCAATGCCAGGGCAGTGATGTGGGAATAGGTAGTTGGGAGGGGGGTACCCTCATAGAAGCAGGAGGAGAGGGGATGGGATAGGGCAGTTCTGTAATGGAAATTGGGAAAGGGTGTAACATTTGAAATGTAAATACATAAAATATCCAACAAAAAAGACTATGTTCCATGTATAAAAAGATGATTTTACGATGCTAATACAAGTTAAAATAGAAGATGATTTATGTATAGAATTATAAACTCATTAAGTTAGGACAAATGGTAAAGTATCTCATCTAAGTTACAAAATATAAACAGACTGGGTTTATAAATGTAGTTCATAATTAATAATCCTCATAATTGTTTCAAAGTAGTTCCAACTATGTATTGTTTGTTACTATATTAGAAAGAGCTCTTTTAATTTGACAAAAGAAGGGAGATATAGTGGGATGGCATGATGTTGCTTATATTCTAATAATAAAGTTGGATAGTCAAGATCTGGTTTACCCAGAGAGGAAAGTTTGCACTTAGGCCTAAATGATACCACGTGACCTTGTCCTCAAGGTCAGAAGACATGTAGGCAGGTTTTATGGTTCCTGGGTCTGGGGTTTCAGAGGAGAAGCTTGAGGAGAAGAAAGTGGAGCAGGAAGGAAAAGCTACTGTGTGTTATATGAGCCATTAAAATGTGGTCCAGAGAGTTGGCCCACTGGAGTTAAGAGGAGCTCAGAGGAACCATAGTAAATAATTTGGGTTTACCAATAGGAACATAGAATCTGATGGCATAGAGTGTTAATATCTGCGTAGCTCTAGTGCTGATTAAGGCTTATTATAGATATAAGGGTGTGCGTGTTTTATATCCACGAACTGAATGATCAAAGTAGGATAGAAACAAAGGATTAAATACTTCTACAGAAAGAAAGACAGAGAGATGAGACAGGGTGAAAGAGAGAGACAGAGACAAGGAGAGGGAGAAACAGACATGAAAAATTCCTAAAGGACTAAAAAACATATAAGTGAAAATACCACCATGAAACTATATTCCCTGAAGCTGACTAGAATGATTGGGCTACTCCTTGTGAGAGTAAACTATAACACCTCACAGTTACTCTCAGAAACACAGAGGTATAAAGAAGACTGGTCAGAAACCAGCCAAGCTGCCCGAAAGAAGTGTAGACAATCTAAAAAATATGGAAAGGACACAGACAAACACATTGAGCTGTCTATCAATAAGAGACACTTATTGATCCCTTGAAGACCCTTTAAAGTCATTTGAAAATCAACAATTTCTAAATGCCATCTAAAGACCTGTCTCTCCAAGCAGACAAATTAAAGAAAAGGAAATACTGGAAGCTCCAAGCTAATCATAAAGACATTTTTTCTCTTTGTTGATAAGATACTTTTAATAACCTATGGGATAATTGAAATGCAAAGCACATAGTTAAAGCTGAAATGAATAAACCCACTCCAGCTTCCAAATTTCCAACTGCTCTTAGGGTGCGTGAGTAATTGGGTTTCCATCACCCTCTCAGATAATGGAAATGAAGAAATAATATGCAGGAAATTGGCCTGCTTATTGATGGCTGACAAGGACTGTAAAACCTTACATTTTACGGGAGAAAAGGGAAAATCAAAACAGAGTTCTTTTCTGAGCTTTTCTTTGTTAGTACAAATGATTATTTCATCATTTTAAATGCAGAGAAAAGTATTAACTATTTCACAAACCTGTTGCTGACTTAGGTTGAAAGGCCATTCCTCATTTGATGGTCTGAATATGTACTCAGTAGCAGCATTTTGTTTACTGAGAGGAGAGTGTATCCATTGTTGTGTAACACATTTTTTTTCTGAGTTTAAAGCATTCTATCCTGCAGAAAACTCCTTATACAGGAAGGTAAACAACTCAAAATACCTTCAGGAAGTCCCTGAAGCTGACTAGAATGATTGGGCTACTCCTTGTGAGAGTAAACTATAACACCTCACAGTTACTCTCAGAAACACAGAGGTATAAAGAAGACTGGTCAGAAACCAGCCAAGCTGCCCGAAAGAAGTGTAGACAATCTAAAGAATATGGAAAGGACACAGACTAACACATTGAGCTGTCTATAGGTTGCACAGTGTCCTCCAGGTTTCCCGGCTCTCTGAGCTGTCAAACATGCTGGAGTAGGCCCTGTTGATGATGCTATTTTTTAGTTATTTCAGCTCATATAAGTAGCCCTTCACCAATATTCCTGAAAGCAATCTCAATAAAACTCATTAGTTCACCAAGTTGGACTTGGTGATACTTTGAACTGCTCAGGGTTCCCTGAAAATAGCCTAGACAGACAAGGCCCTGCCAGGGCTCTAACAGGACTTGCCCTTCTTTCCCATTCCTTCTGCCTTGTCTTTAAATTACATTCCAAAACTAGCCCACGAAGTCTATTCCATTTTTGGCCACTTTCTAATTTTTGCCTGAATACCAATGAAAACATTGAATTCCATCAATCAAACACCTCCTTTGGCTGACCTTATTAACATGCCCAATTAAAATTCAAAGCCTCATACTAACACAAAAATTTCCCCCTTTAGCCTTTACAAACTGTTATCTTCCTAGGCACTACATCTGTCTCCTCTCGAGCTGGAGGCAGTGCTTTGTCCTCTGGGAGAAAAACATTCCTGCATTACTCTCCCTTTCCCTTATCCTCAATCTCATGTCTATCTTTCTTGCTTTCTTCCATTTGCATCTCTTGGGCAAATAAATCTCTTTTGTGCTGAAAACATGATCTAGAGGTCCTGGAACAATATTGATCACTTTATTTTCTATCTGGAGTGAGTAAACTTGTGTTGTGCCTACCCAGAAATGTTTTGTTACATAACACCTTCTCCATGACATTTTGCCCCTTTTAGTCTCAATACTAAGGAGCAATAAACTAGTTTCAGGAAAAAATATGACTTATTTGTCTTAGCTAACATGGCTATACATTAATATGATTCAACTTGGAGATGATCTAAAAGTAAAATAGATTTAGTACAATTTAAAAATCCAGAGATGATGGGATGTATGGTACTGTATTCTGAACAGAATGAATGAGTTGACACTGCTCTCAGTCACAAAGAAAAACTACTAACACATTTTTGGCTGAGCTAACTGGGGGAATAATAAGTTGGTTTATAATATAAAGTATATTTATCAAAATATAAAATTATGTACGATGTGTAAATAGTTATCAGGGTTTTCTGATGTTATCATAAGTAGGGATGGCTTAATGATACCTAAGCTGAACTCTATGAGAAGAGTCATTCATATACTCATGCTAATCATTTACTCCGAGGAAGCACCCTAAGCTCTGACTATTCAGATAGGGTAACTATACCACATATGACATGTGTGCAGCACCAGTGTCCCTCTCATTAGAAATCCCTCCAGAGAATTTGGTGTCTCCTCACAACTACCCATCCCTGGCCCATCCTCTGACATCAATGTTCTTTCATGGTTAGAGCTCACCTAGGCATCATACTCCTCTTCTTCAATTTTATGACCTCTGCTGACTATCACTTTCTAAGCCATTTCAGAAAATGAAATCCAAATGGATGTCTGAATTATGTCCACTGTGTTGGTAATTAACCTATGTTAGTTGTTTTGCATGAAATTTTTATCATATGCAATGTTTCAGATATACCATCTACAACTCCATCCTCTCTTAATACATCCCAGTGACTAGATGATATAACCATATCCTACTTTATAAGGATTATGGGTAATAATTTATTTAAGTCTTCCATTTACTTGAAGTGCTGTTAAAAGAACAACACTAAGACCCAGACAACAACATCAAAACCAACAAGCCTTCCCTGAGTATGAAGAATTTCATAAAACTGACATGTCCAGATCTGTCTTCTAAGTCTCCTTCCAAAGGTAACTAGTTTAAGGGCTCAGAGGAGGCTCAGTCTGGAAAGTGATCAACAGACAAGCATGAGAATCTGAGTTTAAGTTCTCAAAGTCACATAAAAATTAAAGAAGACGTGTATAATCACAGTACTAGGGAGATGGAAAAATGATCCCTAAAGTTCATAAGTCAGGAGCCTACCTAAATTTGATTAGCAGGCTCCAAGTTAAGTCTCAAAAATAGAAAATTGGGGTTGGGGATTTAGCTCAGTGGTAGAGCAAGCACAAGGCCCTGGGTTCGGTCCCCAGCTCTAAAAAAAAAGAATAGAAAAAAATAAAAAATGGAGGGATGTTGAGATTGTTAAGTGGGCACAGCCATATGTACAGTTTTCAAGAACTGAGCTTAATCTGTAAATCCTGCAAAGTAGCAGGAGACAACTGACTACTCACTGCACATACATTCTGTGGCAGATTCACACATAATACATACATGTGTACATATACACTACTCCACAAACACCCACAAAAATATAAAATTAAAAGTGATTATTATTTATCACACGGTCTTACCATTTGTCTAGGTTTGATGAAACATTATTGTGCTCTGGAAATTAATGTTTACTATTTTCTATAATTATCTTTGTGCTTTCAAAGTGTAAACACCAAAAAAAGGTATTTAAAAAATAATTTTGAAGTATAAGTGGATGGGGCTTTGAACCATCTTGTCCGTGCTCATGACCATATTAATAAGCAATCACCTTTGACTGGGAAGGAAGCTTCTTTAACATAGAGCTTCATCACATGCTGATCCCAATGTGAACCTTCACAGCTGTACAAACAGTGGAGCAACTTCATTATTATAGCAAGTGTGAATATGAGGTTCAATTATTGCTAGAAACCAAAGAAACCACATGTGTCAACAGTGTTAGTTACTTTACTTACTGTTGTGAAAAATATGAAAGGAACACAAGGTGGTTACAGTTACTGTCATGGAGAGTTGGAGGGTATACAGTACATCATGCTGTGGAATTCATGGAATCAGGAACAGACCTGCTGATCACATTGGATACACAGTCAGAAAGCTGAGTGTGACCAGGAAGTGGGATATGCCTATAGGGCTTCCAGGTTCACCACCATTCAGTGTCCTCCATTCTCTAATGATGCTCTACCTCCTAAAGATTCCAGAAATTTCCCAAACAGTGCAACCAGCTGGGAAGCAAGTGATTAAACACATAAGGTTAAGGTGGGATACTTTGTATTCAATCCGTATCAGTCAAGGTCCAAATAGACATATGCTATTGTTTCCCATTGATTTGAATGGTGCAATCAACTAGTTATTCTTAAACACCAGGCAAATTGTCATTAAATTATTGAAAGCAGCTGGTCCCCACCAAAGCTTTCTCCTGCTGTTGTGTTTTTACAGCTCCACTTGTGTGGCAGATAAGGGGCAATAAAGTGACAGTTGACAAGCATGTTCCAGGTTTGATTCCATATTTACACTGAAGCTGTAACAGCAACATGTATGCAGCTCTATCATATGATGTATACATATGAAGACTGAACCTATTTAGCAAAATCTGTCTTTTTTACATTGCATTAAAGGAAGAGGTGTTTCTGTCTGTTCCCAAAGCTGACACTGTACCACAGCTCGCTGTACACAGATCCTCCAGGAGAAAGGTGGTCCCCCAGGAGTGCTGACACATCTGAGAACATAAGTGAGCCAACCATTTCTGCAAAGAGGGATCTGTTGGAGCCTTCAAAGCATAGGAACCAAGGGGCAGTCTGTGACAGGATCCTTCCAGTTTCCATCTGTGCCCACAGCTGACACTGTGTGACAGCTCTCTGTACCTAGATCCTGCCAAGAGAGAACTGGTCTCCCAGGACTCGTGACACACAGGTCATAAGCCATTGTCAGAGACAGGAAGAACAGTTAACACCAAAGATAACTAGATGGCAAGAGGCAAATGCAAGAACCTAAGCAACAGAGACCAAGGACACTTGGCATCATCAGAATCTAGTTCTCCAACCACAGCAAGTACTGGATACCCCAAAATACCAGAAAAGCAAAATTATGTTTTAAAATCACTCCTTATGATGATTTTAGAGGACTTTAAGAAGGACATAAATACCTCCCTTAATGAAATACAGGACAATACAGATAAACATGCAGAAGCCCTTAAAAAGAAAACACAAAAATTGCTTAAAGAATTAAGGAAAACATAACCTAAAAGGTGAAGAAATTGAGAAAGACCATCCAGGAACTAAAAATGAAAATAGAAACAATGGAGAAATCACAAAGGGAAACAACCCTGCATATGGAAAACCTAGGAAAGAGATCAGAAGTTATAGAAACAACCATCATCAACAAAATACAAGAGATAAATGAGAGAATCTCAAGGGCAGAACATACCATAGAGAACATTGATAGAACAGTCAAAGAAAATGCAAAATGCAAAAAGCTCCTAATACAAAACATCCAGAAAATTCAGGAAACAATGAGAAGACCAATAAAGATAATAGGTGTAAAAAGAGACCAGAGATTATCAACTTAAAGTGACAGTAAATATCTTCAATACAATTTTAAGAAAACGTCCATAACCTAAAGAAAGAGATGAACATGAAAGAAGTCTGCAAAACTCCAAATAGATTGGACCAGAGAAGAAACTTCCCTAGTAACTCTTTGGTAAACTAAGATAAAAGCCCTCATCTTTGTTCGTTCACTGTCCGGAGATATTTATCTAAGCAGAGACTGTGTAAGTTTGGCTTAGCTTTGGTAGAACCATGTAACAGACCAAGCTTATCAAAATCTCCTCTCTCTTGCTCTCCCTTTTATTTCAGCTGTTAATCATCCTTATTAGATAGGTGGATCTGGAAAAATATAAATTGTTCAAGCACTGATCCTCACCACCAGAAAGGAAAAAAAAAAGTTTTAGAATGTTTAAAAGGGATTCTTGGAATAGGATGGCAAGAACAGTGAGAGAAAAAGGAAGGAGACAGAAAAGATTTCTGCACTAAAGAAAGTAATTTTTGATTGCAGGCTTGCTGAAAATTTGAAACCTAATCCATAGCTGTTTATTGCGATCATTGAGGACTGGCTCCCATTAATGAAATTCAAATTAAATATCTGGCAACATTATTTTGACAGCAGAGAAGAGCACATATTTGGCTGGAGAGATGCCTCAGCTATTAATGATTGCTGTGCAAGAATGAAGACCGTCATTCGCTCCTAAAGGCCCATGTAAATACTTGAGCCCAGGGGACATATATTCCTGTGCTGGGGACTGAAAGCAGAAGATCCTTGGTGCTTGCTAGGAGGTGAGGTACAGGTTCAGTAAGAAACCACTAATATCCACTTCTGTCCTCCGATGTATGACAAAAAGAAAAAAGAAAGGAAGGAAGGAAGGAAGGAAGGAAGGAAGGAAGGAAGGAAGAAAAGAAAGGAAGAAACAGAAAGTACAGAGGTTTCTCCATTTTGTATTCTTGCTAAGGCCATTTCAGATTTAACTAGAATTTGGTCTCCTTGACAGAGAACCTCATGGAAAATTGCCCAGATCTATTGGAGTGATATGAGCTCAAAATGCCCCATCAAAATTATCCTAGCTTCTGTTAAACTGCCTGACTGTAAAACTTTTGTGACAAGTCCCCCATCTCTTTACATGAAATTGCAGAGAGAGATACAAGGATATATTTTTGCCCTTTAAAGCTCCTTATTCTAAATGCTTTGGGCTACACTTAAGTCCCAAACATTCAGCTAGCTGGAAAAATATTTTAATTTACTAGAAACTGTGCCTGATTAAAGTTACATCTGGTGAGATCGCATAACAAAGGCATAAGCATACTTGTGTATGTGCAGTCACAAATATCAGGCCAAGACACCCCCCCACACACACACCCACAAACACACCCCCCACACACAAAAAGACAGAGAGAGGAGAGGGAAGGGGGAAGGAAGGGAAAGGAAAGAGGAAGACAAAGCTTCTTTCTAATAGCTGGAAGAAATATAAGTCTTTGGTCTGCTTGGATAGCTAATATCCCAGAATTTGGAACCAAACATACATTTGAAGACAGACGTTGCAATGATTCTATTTTACTTTTCAATTACTTTTTTCCTCTGAAATATCATTGATGCCATACTGAAATGTAAAGCTACTGGATTTTTAAGGGGAAGGACTACTGAAAATTCCCTATGACTCTTCTTCATGTACAATCTCAGGGCTTTCATATTTACTCTCAGAATCTTTTCCAATTTCTTATCAGAGTTCCATAGCTCCAGTCTAGCACTGGCGGAACCAACAGAAGAGAAGGTAAAATTCCAGAGTAGTCTAGGATAGACACTGAGTTTGAGACTAGCAAGATAAACCTCTACCTTAAGAAGATGAGGGATAAGTGTGTATGTATGTATGTATATATATATATATATATATATATATATATATATATATATGGTGTGTGTGTGTGTGTGTGTGTGTGTGTGTGTGTATGTATATATCCCTCTATCGGATATAGGACTGGTTGAGAACTTTTCTCAATATGTTGGTGACTGTTTTGTCAGATGGACCGTGTCCTTTGCCTTACAAAAGATTTGCAGATTTATAAGGTACTGTTTGTCAATTTTTGATCTTAGAGCATGAGCCATTGGTTGTCTGTTCAGGAAATTCTCCCATGTATCTATGTGTTTGAGACTCTTCTTCACTTTTCTTCTATAAGTTTCAGTGTATCTGGTTTTATGTGGAAGTTCTTGATCTACTTGTACTTGAACTTTGTAAAAAAAGAGAAAAATGGGTCAATTTACATTCATCTACAGGCTGATCTCCAGCTGAACCAGTACCATTTATTGAAAATGCTGGGTTTTTTTCCATTGGATGGTATTACAACCTTTGTCAAAGATCAAATGACCATAGGTGTATGGATTCAAGAAGGTAGACTCCAGGGAATCAAGTAATCCTATTAAAAATGGGGTGCAGAGCTAACAAAGAATTCTCAACTGAGGAACACCAAATGGCTAAGAAGCACCTAAAGAAATGTTCAACATCCTTAGTCATCAGGGAAATGCAAATCAAAACAACCCTGAGATTCTACCTCATAACAATCAGAATGGCTAAGATCAAAGACTCAGGTGACAGCAGATGCTGGCAAGGATGTGGAGAAAGAGAAACACTCCTCCATTGTTGGTGGAATTGTAAGCTGAGATAACCACTATGGAAATCAGTCTGGCATTTACTCAGAAAATTGCACTGAGGACCCAGCTATAACACTCTTGGGCACGTACCTTAAAGATGCTCTAATATATCACAAAGACACATGCTCCACTATGTTCATTGCAGCTTTACTTATAGTAGACAGAAGCTTTAAAGAACCCAGATTTCAAGCCACTACCCAAAGACTATACATGGACTGACCCTGGGCTCCAACCTCACAGGTAGCAATGAATAGCATAGTAAGAGCACCAGTAGAAGGGGAAGCCCTTGGTCCTGCTAAGACTGAACCCCCAGTGAACATTATTGTTGGGGCGAGGGTGGTAATGGGGGGAGGATGGGGAGGGGAACACCCATAGGGAGGGGAAAGGGTTGGGGGATGTTGGCTTGGAAACTGGGAAAGAGAATAACAATCGAAATGTAAATAAGAAATACTCAAGTTAATAAAGAATAAAGGAAAAAATAAGAAAATAAAAAATAAAAAAACAAAACAAAACAAAAAATAAGAACCCAGATTTCCTTCAACAGAGGAATGAATACAAAAAGGTGGTACATCTACAAAATGGGGTACTACTCAGTTATTAAAAACAATGACTACATGAAATTCTTAAATAGATGAAACTAGAAAATATCATCCTGAGTGAGGTAACTCAGTCGTAAAAGAAAACACATGGTATTCACCCATTGATAAGTGGATATTAGCCCAAATCTCATAAAACTTAAGAAAAAATTCTCAGACCATATGAAGCACAAGAATAAGGAAGAACAAAATGCAGATGCTTTAGTCCTTCTTTGAAGGGAGAACAGAATACTCATGGGAGGAAATATAGGCATTAAATATGGAGCAGGGCTTGAAGAAAAGGTCATTCAGAGTCTGCCCTACCTGGTTATGCACCCCAAAATTAGCCATCAAACCCAGTCTCTACTGCTGATGCCAAGAAGTGCTTGGTTACTGGAGGCTGAGAGGGATATCTCCTGAGAGACTCTGCTAGATCTTTACTGATACAGATGAGGATGATTGTTGCTAACCATGACACTAAGCAAGCAACTCCAGTGAAGGAGTTAGACAAATGGCTGAAGGAGATGAAGGGGTTTGCAATCTCAACAAACCAGACTACCCAGAGGTCTCAGGGACTTAACCACCAACCAATGAATATACATGAGGGACCCATGGCTCCAGCCACCGATTTAACAGAGAATTTCATTGTCTAGCATCAATAGAAGGAGAAACCCTTCTGAAAAGGCTCATTTTCCCAGTGTAAGGAAATGCCAGAGCATTGAAGAGGGAGTAGGGGGTGCGAGTGGGAACATCTTTATTGAAGCAGAGGCAAGGATGATGGGGGATGGTAGAGGGAGAAGGAGATAACATTTGAAATGTACATACATAAAATATCCAATAAAAAAAGAAAAAATTAAAAAGAGGGAAAGAAAATGTAGAGGAGGAGGCAAAAGAGGAGAGGAAGAAGTAGAAGAAATGTGTATATATCAAATACTATTTTAGTTCCTTGAATCAAAATATGATGTGGGGAAAGTTGATCCTGGGATGTTTCTGTGCTACTAAAAGTAAGTACATTGAAACAGAAGCTCCCAGTGTTGTGGTATTAGTTGAACCTTGGGAAATAATTTAGTTTCTTAAGTTTTGCCCCTTCTGTAGTGATTGATTTTGTAAGTGTCTGATGAAAGAATAGACCCAAAGAAATTAAAATCCCACAGTTATTCCTTGTAAGAGGAGAAAATGGCTTGGCATCAACCTGAGGAGAAACATGTCAAACACTTCACCGGATTCTGACAGCTTCTCAGACCGCTGACAGGAAGTACCAAGTGGAACTGGCTGTGGGAAGGACCACATCCTAACCTAGCACCCAGTGATGCTTACCTGTTGCTTTTAATTCAGTCTAAATTAAAGATGACTTGTATTAGAGAAATGGGAGGTCTTTTATTTCAGTGAACACATGAAATAATCTAAATTTTCCACTTAAAAAAGGAAAACCCATTGCTAGTTTTTTGTGGCTCCCAGCACTGGGTTCAGGTGTCAAGAAAACTGATATTGGTGTCTTTGAAGTTGAAAAGGAAAAATATATCTTCTTCTCTATTTCCTACTTTTGTCTGCTTTCCTTCCTATTCTCCTTTCTCTCTTCTCTCTTTCCTCACCATATAAGAACACAGGAGAAGAGAGCTATGTGAGGACTAGGAAGTAAGTCTTCAGCAGGTAATAGATGTATAAATCAATCTTCTTTATTATTCTAAACACATGAGAAATAACTTTCTGGCTTTTTAGTCTATTGGCTCTACAATGACTAAGACAATCTTTAGAATGACCAGTATACACCAACTAACTTTGAAATCTAAATACAAAGTGTGCCCCTATAAATATCCAATGGCAACCAATGCTTTTGGCCTTGTAACAGTGAAGTTATTTTCTACACGTGGCATTTGAGGTTGTAGATCAAATAAGCGACTTCATCAAGCTCTGTATTTAATCCCTAGCACTGAAAATGAGGCATGGTGGCATACTTCTATAACACCAGCTCAAAAGATGAACATAGAAAGATGAGAAGTTAAGCATCTTCCTTGTCTATATAAATTATTTGAAGTCAACTTTGGGTATACGGGAGAGTATTTCAATACTGAAAAATGTCTGAAGGTGTTTAACATAACAACTTCAAAGTGACCTAAGACAATGGTTTTAGAATCAATAGACTTAAGGCTGAACTGTGTTAACTCCTGTTCAGTAGCAGAACCTGGATTCTCTATCATTAGCTTAGAGTCTACATAACCTGAAGCAAACTGCCAAAGAGCAATTTTTCTTACACAAATATGTGATATAGCCCCCACTGTTTCTGCTGATGATGGCAGACTATCTGAGTTTCTAAATTCACCCATGCAAAGACAGTGAACTTATTCAGTCAAGAAATTAAAAGGTTTTTTTTTAAATTTTTCTTTCTGTGTCTTTTTTGTGCATTTATAGGCAGCTATTCATTTAGAATATCATAAAATTGATAATAAGAATATGACATTAAATATAAAATATCAAGCCATTTTTAAATCAACAATTTCAGGACAGTCAAAATTGATTCCTTACTATGTGTTGAATTTTGCTTGCGACTTAAAACAAATTTATAGTTGAAAAGAATAAAACAATTACAAAAACAAAATAATAAAGGTGTCTTAGTACTGGGAATTGTTCATCCTTTTCTAATTTTACAACAGTGCTTCTACCACAGGCACTAATTTGCATTATGCCACTTCTCTTCACAAATAGCACAGGCATCAAGAAGCTGTAGGCATAATACAGAAAATTAACACTGCATAAATGTTGTCACATCAAACTGAGTTGAGGGGGAGAAAAATCTCATGTTCTTTCCAAACTTCATACATATGTGTCGAAGCCTGAACACATAATTCTGAGTGATGATCAGACACACAGCCTCATTTCTCAGTTAAGAAATTCTGAAGACAACTAACAAGTTTTCTAAATTCCCAAGCCCCTGAGTGTTGCTGATGGCATCCTATTTCTCTTCTTTTTCTTTCTTGTTAGAGGTTTGTTTGTGCATGTGTGTATACATGCCTATGTAAATGTGTATACACACAGTGCATAAGGAGTCCAGAAAAGAATGCTAGATATTCTCTTTAATCACTTTTTTTTGAATTTCCTAAGATATGCTTTTTAAAATAATTGGAACTTACTGATCCCACTAGGGTGGTTGAACAAAGAGTCACAGAACTTTGCCTCCAACTCCTCTTTATAGAAATTCTAGGTGTTTTGTTTGTTTTTCTACTGCTGTTATAAAATATTTACATAAAGTAACTTGTAGAGGAAATGATTTATTTCAATTTACAGTTTATAATTCATCCTGAATTGAAGTAAGGAGAGGATCAGGAGGCAGAAACTGAAACAGAAACCATGGGTGAATACTGCTTACTGACCTGTGCTTCATGATTTTGAGAACTGTGCTCTTTGTGTGAGGAACATAAAAACAACTACCATCAAAAGATCTAGTCACAACAATGTCTTTAAAATCCACATTACATTACCTACTAGATTTCTTTTTATCTTTCAAGTTTTGTTTTGCTTAATTTTTGCTAAATAGACTTCTGCTTATTATGTCTGTATCTCTTGATAGAATTCTTCCCTTCAAGAGGACTAGAACCAAAAATTAATGTGTAATATAAAACTAGGAACTCATACAGGTATATATGCACAAACATGCATATGTATGCACACATGTGTATTCACACATCCACTATACATATACACACACTTATTCACATACACACACATACCAACATAGACCTAAATATCCTGACATAAACACACATACATACACATACACAAATGTATTTATAAAAGTGAATATTTGATTCCAACTCACAAAAAAACAAAAAGAAAAAAAAATGCCTGACCCCTACCCCCCTCCCCCACAAAAAAAAAGAGGGGTAATTCACCCAGAGTGTGTTGCTCTTCTAGGCGATACTGACAGTGACCACTGCTGTGTGCCCAGTTTTGCTAAAGCCTTTCTTGACTATGGCAATAGCGTTCTGCCCAAGTATCTACACATCTGTTCGGCTCTAGCTTTCCCAGTATTTGCCCATACCAAAAATGCTAAGTCCCCATATACATCACTTGGTATTCCTCAGTTGATACTGTCTCCTGAGCTTTCTGTGCAACAATATCATTTTGCTGTGTAAATATAATTCTTCGGTGGGGCTTTTATAGCACCACACAATCCAAGGATTCTGAGAGTGAAATATTTTTATACACTTGGCATAAATGGAATCATTGTTTACAGATATGTTGTGCTTGAAGATTCTCTAGTCTCATTTGGACTTGATCTGTTGCCTTCTGAGGTCTTTAATCTTCCATGGCCACCTTCCCTTCATCACTTATCTTCTAGGTATTGTTTTTTATACTTGGAATATACTGATAAAAGCTTGAAGGACAAGTTTTCTTAAGGAGCTTCCAGTGGCCATCTTGCTTGGAAGAAGTGATTCTCTTCCACTTGGGGTTTCTGGAGTCTAACCACTAGCTTTTCAAGGTTGTTGTAGTGGTATCCCTGATTGTCAATTTGACTATATCTAGAATGAACTACAATCCAGAATTGGAAGACTCACCTTTGATCCTGATCTTGAGGCTGGGAGATACAAGTTTCTGACCTGGATCTTGGTATGGAGATCTTGAGGCAAAGTGGCTATGAGTCCCAGGAGCCTAAGGCAAGGAGACCTCTGAGTTCAAGGTCCAGGCAATTCCCAGATCCAGGCATGGTGGTACACACCTTTAATCTGGGACACACCTTCTTCTGGAGACCCATATAAGCTGCTGGAGACCTACACAACAGCATTGAAGAAGGAAGTCTTTTTTTGCCTGCCTGCCTTGTGGGACTGAGCCGTAGCTGCTGCTGATCATTGTTAAAGAGTTGCCCTACAGAGAGTAAGTCGTTAACAAATTCTCTTCCTACATAGAGACTACCCCTAAGTTCTGTGACTCTAGAGAACCCTGACTAAGACAGTTGTTTTCTTCTTTTAAAATCTGTTAAATGGAGGGGCTTAATGCACCAACCACAAGTGGCTTAAGTCCCACAGGGATCGCCTTGCTGAATGCTGGGATGGTTATTCCTGAGATCAGCTTCCAACTACTCAGTGACTAGAACACCCTCAGCAAACCAAAAAACCAGCCCAAGACACCAAGTTAACAGAGGCTGCCAAAGAGATGGGCCACAAATGTGTATCTGGTTTAAGGTACATTTTTTCAGCAGCAAAGGATGTCCCTTTCCAAAATAGGACTGGGTGGTAATTCCTTATAACAGGATAATCCCCGTAGAGATGATTCCCCTTCCTGAGAGCAGAAGCCAAGCTTCCAGAGCTCAATGAGGACAGCTAACTGAGTATCATACATCAGCAACTATCAGCAATTACAGGATCTGTGGATTATGCAGCTCGCAATTTGCATCACAAGTTCTACAAGAAAACTGAGACAACGATTTACCTTTGCTTACTATTCACTGAGTTATTTTAGCTCACCAAATTCCCCTTTGGAAAAGGTGTCATTATTTTGTTTTACTGTGTTGACCAACCTTTGGAGTAAGGGAAGCTGATTTAATACATCTAAGTATGTTATTATACAAGTTGGCCAAGCTAGCCACTAATGCATTCTGCCTGTATTTTCCCCAGGCTCAAGTTAATACTTACCCAAAGTCACTGGTCATATGAAAGATTTTAGTTCTGTAATACTGAATCTGTCTTCTGTTGAGTTTCCTGGTCTGCTCAACTTCACTTTACTGTCCCAAGATTTCTCTTCTAATCTTCCTGAATTTTCTTAGGACTTACATAACTTAATTGTTATCCCCACTTTCCCTCTATTTCTGAAGCAACCTATGTTTCAAGTTCTTGACTTTAAATGGATCCCAGGGCAAGCAATTTTTAATGACAATGAGTTGGCTCTTGTTGTTAAAGTTGTTATTAAAGGTCTGGCCTCTTTTTTTTCTCTCAAATACAAAAAAAAAGTGAATATTTAAGTGTGCATGATGGTTAAAACAAATGGTAGTAATTAATGCTAATAGTAGTTCAAATAATGCATTAGGCACATTGACCAGAGAGGGCTTATTCACATCTTAGAATAGTTTATTCATGTATTATAAAATTCAAGTAATATATGATCTTTAGATATGTTTGCTACTTTAATTGTTTGTTTCATATGCTTAGGTAAATTTTAATGATTTTTTACACACATGTCAAATACTGACTCCTATATACAACATTTCTCAATTATCTAAGCAAGTGAGGGAAATGGCTATTTATAGGATCTGAAAAACACTTCAGGGAGAAGACACATCAGTCTCTGTCACATTCGTTTTCATTTATAAGTCTATTAGGAATGAGGACACTATGATTTAGATGTTATACACTGTTTCCATGTTGCAGCTGTGATATGACTCTAGAGCTATCCTCCTATTCAAGTCTCAATTCTTCCTGCTCAACATTCATGATCCCCATTAGATCTTTCCTTACCCGTTCCCTGATGCAGTGCATCCAATTAAATTCTACTACTATTCTGAAAACTTTTTATTTTTTGTTGAAAAATAAATGCATAGGCACGTGTTTGACCTCAGTCCACCCCTATGCTCTCTGCTTAATTTATCTTGTGTGTTATCGGAGAATACTTTAGCTTCAGTTGTGCAATTGCTCGTTAGTTCTGTGAATTCAATTCTCAGAAGAATTATATTTCCCAAAACTGAACACAAGGTAAAGTACAGTGCATTGTATTAAATACCCTACAAATTTCAAAATATGTAGTATGTAAATGATACTACAAAGAAAAACCCCTAATGTTTCATGAAGAGAAGAGCAGCTGAAGCTTCATCCAATAAAGTAAAACCTGAGACAAAGGGAGTTGTACACTTATGGATGGGTTCAGGATCCTCATTTCAGGTGGTGTTATTGCACTGTACTTTGACTCTACTGGATTGGCCTCCAGAACAAACAAGAAGTATTTACTCTAGATAAATGTGCTCAGGCCTTCTCCAAGTTATGGTAAAAGTGTAATCAAATAAACATGCAAGTGTCGTGCAGTAGGCAAGGAAGAGGCACGTCCATCAGAAGCTGATAAACTATGAAGAAATTCAAATTCAATAATCAGCACTAGGGAGATACCTCAGTGTGGAGAAAATTTGAATTCCAGTTTCTAGAATTCACGCAAAACTGAGATATGCTAGTATACTTCTGAGATCCCAGTAGTCTTTCAGTTAGGTTAGAGTTTGAGACAGACTTTTTGGATGCTCACGGGCCAGTTAGACTGAAGAACTGAATCTACATGTGCACCATGCCTCAACAGAAAACATAAACAAACATAATAACAACTCTATACCATTTATACACTGAATTTTTTTTACCTTATCCTCTGGCATTCCCTTGTTCCCATATTCTACATTGATGCATTGCCTGTTCAAGCAGGATTATGAAACATTGTTTCCTTCATATCCAGCAGTATAGAGAATGAAAAGTTGGCTAATAATCTTTTGAAAAATCAATGATAAATATGGTGTCTGAAGAAACTGCTGACTATATTACACAGTGCTCCACACATTCATTATCCTACAATAACAGTAGTAAGTCTGGAGAGTTTTTATTTACCTCAATTTGTCATCATTAGTGATGTCATTTCATCCCTACACCGATTATAGATCAGAAAAGTAACAAAAGATAAACCAATATGTGGAGGAGTTTTACACAGCAAATGTAAAAGCTGCACAATTTTATAACTGTCTTGGAGTACATCCTGAATTGAATTAACTGTTGACACAAAACAGTATAATGTCCAGAGTTTTGACAGGTGCGATGACAGATTTGCTTCTTGGTGATCCTCAGTTATCCTGAGACCCATGTTGCCAAAGCAAATTTGCTAAAGCCTTTTGTTATAGTTTCCATTCCTCTTCCTCTTTTTCTTCCTATATCTGACCCCCTTCTTGGCAGAATGACAAAATGCAAATCACCAGTCATATTTATTCAAATACCACATTAGAAATCATAGCCAAACAAATTATTCAGAGCTGTAGCTAGGGACTTTGAGAGACACAAAAGGGTTACATGATAAATTGCAATATGGGTTTTACTTCTTTGTGATATAATCTCAGTCTTAATTTCCAGTGAGGCTGTTAAATGCATTAGAGCTCTGACTCCATGAAGGCAGCATTGGGTTTTGTGAGTTGGCTGACTGAAAGATTTTGAGGTTTTATTTATCTAACCTCTTTGTAGAGCTTTGAAAAGACTACTGATTTAAAGGATTAACTGTATTTTAACTGTATTCCTTTCAAGGTCAATCAAGACTATTTCTTCATATAAACAGAGCTAATTATTGAGCGTATATCATTTTATCCTCATTGGATTATGTGATCTTTACTTGTCAGCTTTTACAGTTCTTTCCTGTGAACATTATAGCAAGCAATCTTGACATACAGTAAATGCTAATTGAACCTTTAAAAGATTCCCATGATAAATATCTTTATTACTGAATTTAAATTTTCTAGGCACAGAGCAGAGTTAGGGGAAGTCACTTTGCCCTGTCCTTCATCTATATTCATGGTCCTCTCACATCTTCCTTTGTCTCAGCAATATTTGATTACTCTTGTCTCTTGCATATGTCCCTAATACCTGGTGTCACCTTCTCATTTTTACTGAGAATAGAAGGGATCTGAGCTAATTAAACAGTCCATGACAATGCCTCTGTGTTCTCTAAAGGAAGGATCTTCAAATATTTTTATTGTCTGGTTACTCCAGCTAAGGACAGGTGTAAAGAATGAATCTTAGTTTCATTTCTGTTACTGACACAAAATACCTTGACAATACAAAACTTACTGGAGAAAGTAATTCTTTTTAATCATAATTCTGTGTTACAGTTCAACATTGCAGGGAAGCCAAGGTACCAGGAAACTAAAACATCTGGTCCCATGATTTCCACAGTTTAAAGCATTGAGAAATACACACATGCCTGACAGTTTGCCTAATTGCTTTTGCTCATGTTAATTTCTCTCCACTCATAAATCTAAAGATTCCCCCTCTAGTGAATGATGTCATCGGAGTGTCTTCCTACATCAGCTATTTGATTTACGATAATACCTCACAGATCTAACCAAGGCTTTTAAATACAGCCAATCTCTCTTTGAGACTTGATTCTTTGGGACTATAGGTTTTGTCAGGATAATAAGTTAAGATAAACATCAAAGAGTGTAGGTTTCAGAACACATTGCATTGATTTTATCCATTCTGTATATGATCAGATTGTATCTCCTTTCCATTTTTTGTTGACTGTAATTTCCTTTTAAATGACCATATCTGAATAGGTAAACATCTTGCTATCTATCCTGTTTCTCTATAAATGTACTATTTGGACCGCCGGAACCTGAAGGAAACAGACCGAATAAACAGTTCTCTGCACCCAAATCCCGTGGGAGGGAGAGCTAAACCTTCAGAGAGGCAGACAAGCCTGGGAAAACAGAAGAGACTGCTCTCTGTACATACATCTCGGACGCCAGAGGAAAACACCAAAGGCCATCTGGAACCCTGGTGCTCTGAAGCTCCCGGAAGGGGCGGCACAGGTCTTCCTGGTTGCTGCTGCTGCAGAGAGCCCGTGGGCAGCACCCCACAAGCAAACTTGAGCCTCGGGACCACAGGTAAGACCAACTTTTCTGCTGCAAGAAAGCTGCCTGGTGAGATCGGGAAACACAGAGGCAGAACTCCTCTAGGACCGGGCACGTCCTGTGTTAACCAGAAGTCCCACACCCGCGGATCCCGGCCCGCAGCAGCTCTCTGCTCCCAGACCCCGTGGGAAAGAGACCTCACCGCCTGGTCAGGTGGGCACTCCTGAGGCTGCAGAGCAGGAGAGACCACCAACACTGCCCACCCCTGCCCACATCCCTGGCCCAAGAGGAAACTGTATAAGGCCTCTGGGCTCCCGTGGGGGAGGGCCCAGGAGCGGCAGGACCCCTGCCTGAGACACCGCTGGAACCTGAAGGAAACAGACCGGATAAACAGTTCTCTGCACCCAAATCCCGTGGGAGGGAGAGCTAAACCTTCAGAGAGGCAGACAAGCCTGGGAAAACTGAAGAGACTGCTCTCTGGACACACATCTCGGACGCCAGAGGAAAACACCAAAGGCCATCTGGAACCCTGGTGCTCTGAAGCTCCCGGAAGGGGCGGCACAGGTCTTCCTGGTTGCTGCCTCTGCAGAGAGCCCGTGGGCAGCACCCCACGAGCGAACTTGAGCCTCGGGACCACAGGTAAGACCAACTTTTCTGCTGCAAGAAAGCTGCCTGTTGAACTCAAGACACAGGCCCACAGGAACAGCTGAAGACCTGTAGAGAGGAAAAACTACATGCCCGAAAGCAGAACACTCTGTCCCCATAACTGACTGAAAGAGAGGAAAACAGGTCTACAGCACTCCTGACACACAGGCTTATAGGACAGTCTAGCCACTGTCAGAAATAGCAGAACAAAGTAACACTAGAGATAATCTGATGGCAAGAGGCAAGCGCAGGAACCCAAGCAACAGAAACCAAGACTACATGGCATCATCGGAGCCCAATTCTCCCACCAAAACAAACATGGAATATCCAAACACAACAGAAAAGCAAGATCTAGTTTCAAAATCATATTTGATCATGATGCTGGAGGACTTCAAGAAAGACATGAAGAACTCCCTTGGAGAAATGCAGGAAAAAAAAAATAAACAAGTAGCAGCCTACAGAGAGGAGTCGCAAAAATGCCTGAAAGAATTCCAGGAAAACAAAAATAAACAAGTAGAAGCCCATAGAGAGGAGACACAAAAATCCCTGAAAGAATATCAGGAAATCATAAATAAACAAGTAGAAGCCCATAGAGAGGAGTCACAAAAATCCCTGAAAGAATTCCAGGAAAACACAATCAAACAGTTGAAGGAATTAAAAATGGAAATAGAAGCAATCAAGAAAGAACACATGGAAACAACCCTGGATATAGAAAACCAAAAGAAGAGACAAGGAGCTGTAGATACAAGCTTCACCAACAGAATACAAGAGATGGAAGAGAGAATCTCAGGAGCAGAAGATTCCATAGAAATCATTGACTCAACTGTCAAAGATAATGTAAAGCAGAAAAAGCTACTGGTCCAAAACATACAGGAAATCCAGGACTCAATGAGAAGATCAAAGCTAAGGATAATAGGTATAGAAGAGAGTGAAGTCTCCCAGCTCAAAGGACCAGTAAATATCTTCAACAAAATCATAGAAGAAAACTTCCCTAATCTAAAAAAAGAGATACCCATAGGCATACAAGAAGCCTACAGAACTCCAAATAGATTGGACCAGAAAAGAAACACCTCCCGTCACATAATAGTCAAAACACCAAACGCACAAAATAAAGAAAGAATATTAAAAGCAGTAAGGGAAAAAGGTCAAGTAACATATAAAGGCAGACCTATCAGAATCACACCAGACTTCTCGCCAGAAACTATGAAGGCCAGAAGATCCTGGACTGATGTCATACACACCCTAAGAGAACACAAATGCCAGCCCAGGTTACTGTATCCTGCAAAACTCTCAATTAACAGAGATGGAGAAACCAAGATATTCCATGACAAAACCAAATTTACACAATATCTTTCTACAAATCCAGCACTACAAAGGAAAATAAATGGTAAAGCCCAACATAAGGAGGCAAGTTATACCCTAGAAGAAGCAAGAAACTAATCGTCTTGGCAACAAAACAAAGAGAATGAAAGCACACAAACATAACCTCACATCCAAATATGAATATAACGGGAAGCAATAATCACTATTCCTTAATATCTCTCAACATCAATGGCCTCAACTCCCCAATAAATAGACATAGATTAACAAACTGGATACGCAACGAGGACCCTGCATTCTGCTGCCTACAGGAAACACACATCAGAGACAAAGACAGATATTACCTCAGAGTGAAAGGCTGAAAAACAATTTTCCAGGCAACTGGTCAGAAGAAGCAAGCTGGAGTAGCCATTCGAATATCAAATAAAATCAATTTTTAATTAAAAGTCATCAAAAAAGATAAGGAAGGACACTTCATATTCAACAAAGAAAAATCCACCAAGATGAACTCTCAATCCTGAATATCTATGCCCCAAATACAAGGGCACCTACATATGTAAAAGAAACCTTACTAAAGCTCAAAACACACATTGCACCTCACACAATAATAGTGGGAGATTTCAACACCCCACTCTCATCAATGGACAGATCATGGAAACAGAAATTAAACAGAGATGTAGACAGACTAAGAGAAGTCATGAGCCAAATGGACTTAACGGATATTTATAGAACATTCTATCCTAATGCAAAAGGATATACCTTCTTCTCAGCTCCTCATGGTACTTTCTCCAAAATTGACCATATAATTGGTCAAAAAACAGGCCTCAACAGGTACAGAAAGATGAAATAATCCCATGTGTGCTATCGGACCACCACGGCCTAAAACGGGTCTTCAATAACAATCAAGGAAGAATGCCCACATATACTTGGAAATTGAATAATGCTCTACTCAATGATAACCTGGTCAAGGAAGAAATAAAGAAAGAAGTTAAAAAGTTTTTAGAATTTACTGAAAATGAAGGTGAAACATACCCAAACTTATGGGACACAATGAAAGCTGTGCTAAGAGGAAAACTCATAGGGCTGAGTGCCTGCAGAAAGAAACAGGAAAGAGCATATGTCAGCAGCTTGACAGCACACCTAAAAGCTCTAGAACAAAAAGAAGCAAATACACCCAGGAGGAGTAGAAGGCAGGAAATAATAAACTCAGAGCAGAAATCAACCAAGTAGAAACAAAAAGGACCATAGGAAGAACCAACAGAACCAAAAGTTGGTTCTTTGAGAAAATCAACAAGATAGATAAACCCTTAGCCAGACTAACGAGAGGACACAGAGAGTGCATCCAAATTAACAAAATCAGAAATGAAAAGGGAGACATAACAACAGATTCAGAGGAAAATCAAAAAATCATCAGATCTTACTATAAAAACCTATATTCAACAAAACTTGAAAATCTTCAGGAAATGGACAATTTCCTAGACAGATACCAGGTACCGAAGTTAAATCAGGAACAGATACACCAGTTAAACAACCCCATAACTCCTAAGGAAATAGAAGCAGTCATTAAAGGTCTCCCAACCAAAAAGAGCCCAGGTCCAGACAGGTTTAGTGCAGAATTCTATCAAACCTTCATAGAAGACCTCATACCAATATTATCCAAACTATTCCACAAAATTGAAACAGATGGATCACTACCGAATACCTTCTACGAAGCCACAATTACTCTTATACCTAAACCACACAAAGACACAACAAAGAAAGAGAACTTCAGACCAATTTCCCTTATGAATATCGATGCAAAAATACTCAACAAAATTCTGGCAAACCGAATCCAAGAGCACATCAAAACAATCATCCACCATGAACAAGTAGGCTTCATCCCAGGCATGCAGGGATGGTTTAATATACGGAAAACCATCAACGTGATCCACTATATAAACAAACTGAAAGAACAAAACCACATGATCATTTCATTAGACGCTGAGAAAGCATTTGACAAAATTCAACACCCCTTCATGATAAAAGTCCTGGAAAGAATAGGAATTCAAGGCCCATACCTGAACATATTAAAAGACATATATAGCAAACCAGTTGCTAACATTAAACTAAATGGAGAGAAACTTGAAGCAATCCCACTAAAATCAGGGACTAGACAAGACTGCCCACTCTCTCCCTACTTATTCAATATAGTTCTTGAAGTTCTATCCAGAGCAATCAGACAACAAAAGGAGGACAAGGGGATACAGATCGGAAAAGAAGAAGTCAAAATATCACTATTTGCAGATGATATGATAGTATATTTAAGTGATCCCAAAAGTTCCACCAGAGAACTACTAAAGCTGATAAACAACTTCAGCAAAGTGGCTGGGTATAAAATTAACTCAAATAAATCAGTTGCCTTCCTCTATACAAAAGAGAAACAAGCCGAGAAAGAAATTAGGGAAACGACACCCTTCATAACAGACCCAAATAATATAAAGTACCTCGGTGTGACTTTAACAAAGCAAGTAAAAGATCTGTACAATAAGAACTTCAAGACACTGAAGAAGGAAATTGAAGAAGACCTCAGAAGATGGAAAGATCTCCCATGCTCTTGGATTGGCAGGGTTAATATAGTAAAAATGGCTATTTTACCAAAAGCAATCTACAGATTCAATGCAATCCCCATCAAAATACCAATGCACTTCTTCAAAGAGTTAGACAGAACAATTTGCAAATTCATCTGGAATAACAAAAAACCCAGGATAGCTAAAGCTATCCTCAACAATAAAAGGACTTCAGGGGGAATCACTATCCCTGAACTCAAGCAGTATTACAGAGTAATAGTGATAAAAACTGCATGGTATTGGTACAGAGACAGACAGATAGACCAATGGAATAGAATTGAAGACCCAGAAATGAACCCACACACCTATGGTCACTTGATTTTTGACAAAGGAGCCAAAACCATCAAATGGAAAAAAGATAGCATTTTCAGCAAATGGTGCTGGTTCAACTGGAGGTCAACATGTAGAAGAATGCAGATCGATCCATGCTTATCACCCTGTACAAAGCTTAAGTCCAAGTGGATCAAGGACCTCCACATCAAACCAGACACACTCAAACTAATAGAAGAAAAACTAGGGAAGCATCTGGAACACATGGGCACTGGAAAAAATTTCCTAAACAAAACACCAATGGCTTACGCTCTAAGATCAAGAATCGACAAATGGGATCTCATAAAACTGCAAAGCTTCTGTAAGGCAAAGGACACTGTGGTTAGGACAAAACGGCAACCAACAGATCGGGAAAAGATCTTTACCAATCCTATAACAGATAGAGGTCTTATATCCAAAATATACAAAGAACTCAAGAAGTTAGACCGCAGGGAAACAAATAACCCTATTAAAAAATGGGGTTCAGAGCTAAACAAAGAATTCACAGCTGAGGAATGCCGAATGGCTGAGAAACACCTCAAGAAATGTTCAGCATCTTTAGTCATAAGGGAAATGCAAATCAAAACAACCCTGAGATTTCACTTCACACCAGTGAAAATGGCTAAGATCAAAAACTCAGGGGACAACAGATGCTGGCGAGGATGTGGAGGAAGAGGAACACTCCTCCATTGTTGGTGGGATTGCAAACTGGTACAACCATTCTGGAAATCAGTCTGGAGGATCCTCAGAAAATTGGACATTGAACTGCCTGAGGATCCAGCTATACCTCTCTTGGGCATATACCCAAAAGATGCCCCAACACATAAAAAAGACACGTGCTCCACTATGTTCATTGCAGCCTTATTTATAATAGCCAGAAGCTGGAAAGAACCCAGATGCCCTTCAACAGAGGAATGGATACAGAAAATGTGGTACATCTACACAATGGAATATTACTCAGCTATCAAAAACAACGACTTTATGAAATTCGTAGGCAAATGGTTGGAACTGGAAAACATCATCCTGTGTGAGCTAACCCAATCACAGAAAGACATACATGGTATGCACTCCTTGATAAGTGGCTATTAGCCCAAATGCTTGAATTACCCTAGATGCCTAGAACAAATGAAACTCAAGACGGATGATCAAAATGTGAATGCTTCACTCCTTCTTTAAAAGGGGAACAAGAATACCCTTGGCAGGGAAGAGAGAGGCAAAGATTAAAACAGAGACTGAAGGAACACCCATTCAGAGCCTGCCCCACATGTGGCCCATACATATACAGCCACCCAATTAGACAAGATGGATGAAGCAAAGAAGTGCAGACCGACAGGAGCCCGATGTAGATCGCTCCTGAGAGACACAGCCAGAATACAGCAAATACAGAGGTAAATGCCAGCAGCAAACCACTGAACTGAGAATAGGACCCCCGTTGAAGGAATCAGAGAAAGAACTGGAATAGCTTGAAGGGGCTCGAGACCCCATATGTACAACAATGCCAAGCAACCAGAGCTTCCAGGGACTAAGCCACTACCCAAACACTATACATGGACTGACCCTGGACTCTGACCTCATAGGTAGAAATGAATATCCTAGTAAGAGCACCAGTGGAAGGGGAAGCCCTGGGTCCTGCTAAGACTGAACCCCCAGTGAACTAGACTGGTGGGGGGAGGGCGGCAATGGGGGGAGGGTTGGGAGGGGAACACCCATAAGGAAGGGGAGGGTGGAGGGGGATGTTTGCCCGGATACCGGGAAAGGGAATAACACTCGAAATGTATATAAGAAATACTCAAGTTAATTAAAAAAAAATTAAAAAAAATAAATAAATGTACTTTTTTATATTTTTGGTATCTCTTCTGCAGAATTTCATTTTCTCTGTTATACTGGAGCCATTTTTATAAATATGCAGAGCCATAATTTCAATACAATGATGACTGATGGCCACAATTTAAATTTTCTACTGCTGTTTGTAGAATTTTATTAGAACCAAGTACTCTGAACTGATTGTTTATACTGCCCTAGAGGCATATTTCAGTCTTATGATTTTTAGAATTCTGCAAAAAACATTTCTGGATCTCATTTTCTTCTTTTATATCACCATGTCATCTATATATTTCATAAAATAAACAAATAAAGCATCTATCACTTTGGCACTAATAGAAATGGGTAAATATTTTTTATGTGAGTTTGTAAAATAAACTACTAGCTTATTGCAAAGTTGAAGATATGTTTCTGCTGATATACTTGAGGATATGTATCCCTGAATATTGCCAGTCTGCTTCACTTAACTAGAAGGAATTATGTTTCAGGGATGCATTATTTTTCTTTAGTTAGGGCCTCCCATCATACTCTAGTGACACACACTGAGGTATTTTCTTTCTACAGTAACCCTTATTGTGACTGGGGCCAGCATAGTGAGCCAATGTTGTAAACAAGAACTGATAGTCTACTATGTTGGTATTTTAACAGATAATTCTGTGGTGGTTTCTTACTCTTCCTGACATGTAAGAATGCATGCAACTCCACCAAAATAGTTAGCATATCTTATTATGTTAATGTCAATGTCACACTGCTACTTACAATAATTTTTTCAAGGCACAAATTAATAGTGAAAAGCAGAAAATAGGTAGTTTATTTAATTGGCTACACAGGGAAAAGGAGCATGCAGGGTCAATAACTACTGTACTCTCAAGTCAATCTTCAGAGTCCTGTTATGAATTTGAGATCTGAAGACAGAAAAAATGTGCACAGTTGTGCAGTTCTTGTCAAGGTATGGTCTTGTTCAACATTATCTTATCATTTTCTTGAGTAGAACTTTAGACTGTCAGAAGTGTACAAAATATATTTCATAGACTAGTCCTACTCTGGCTGGCATCAATTTCAGGATTTTACTTTTCCCAAGCATAAAATACTAGGGAAATTCAAATTTCTTGAATTCCACAGTTTCAAAAGCCTGAAAGGATTCGAGAGGTATAAGTGACACTGCAGAATATATTCATCCCTTTTACGATTCTTATGTTCACTTATTAGTATAAGCTAACAAGTTATTTAGTGGAAAGAAGGAGAGAAGTCAGTAGAAATTAAAGGTAAAATGGGAATCATTAAATATAAGAATGAAGCAGTACTGAATTTTGAATGACTAAGGACCTTAAAAAAAAGAAACTTCATGGAGAAAATGGGTTATTTTATCTGGGCTAAGTTACATCAATAAAAGGACTCATCACTATAAGGATCCAACTTGGTTCCCCTTTGGACATGTTTTGAAAATACTTGTGCTTGAGGTTTTTGAGTTGAAAGAGACTGTAGGGTGAACTTCTCCTTTGTGCACAACCAAAACAATGTTGTTGCTTCCTTAGATCACACCATTTGTTTCTTTGGTTTGGAAAGTCCTATTCTGCAGATCTGCCTTGTGGTTATTTGACCTTGATGGATTTTGAAAGGCAAGGATGAATTGTATTGTGTCATAAAACAACTGAAACAGAATCTTCATCATAAGGAATTAACACACGTGTTAAATATATATGTATATTTTTATTCTGACAAAACTAAGATGGACTACTTTGATAAGAATGCAAGAGTATTTAGCTATTTTGAAGACTGTGGTGAGACATGAGCTTACAATAAACACACTTCCTGTCTGTATTCATACTGGGGTTTTATATCAGTATACTGAAGATAGACTTGAGGATAGAGCAGTTATTGGTCCTCCGTGTTTCTTTTCCCAATGTAGCAAGTTAAATAAGACACCTTTTTATGCTTTCCTCCTCTCTAATAACAAGCATCAGAAAACTGACAGGAATTTCAATACAAATCTGGAAAGGAAGATAAGAAATTTTACTTCATTTCCAGCTGTCTCCTCTTCAAGGTGGGAGTAGCACAATTTCTTTTAAGCAAGACATTTCATTAAAGTTCCCAATTCCTTGTTCACATTTCTTACCTAAATGACATTGGATATAAAAT
This sequence comes from Rattus norvegicus, assembly GCF_021556685.1. NCBI lineage: Eukaryota > Metazoa > Chordata > Mammalia > Rodentia > Muridae > Rattus > Rattus norvegicus. The sequence continues at coordinate 18,511,837 of NC_141546.1, read as the reverse complement.
ATTCTTTGGTTTGTTTTTTGTTGTTTGTTTTGCTGTTGTTGTGTTTTCTTTGTTTTCTTTTGCTTTGTTTTTACCAGTTCTGTATCTTTATATGTATCCCATGTAGAGATCAGTTGTACTGAAGTAAGATACTGGAAAACAATCTACATTGGGGAGGACGTGGGAATCCCATGGCTGGTAGTCTTATAGTGACAAGGAGGAACTACTTTGGAATGGATAGAGCCTATAGCCTTTGCTTTAGCTAGGGTTCTGTGCAGCATGGGATATTGGTAAATGCATATGAACTGTGCTCCTTGTTCTGAACCTGAAGTCAATCTGGGATAGATGGTATCAAGTACTCACAGATGAACTTGTGATTGCAAAGAGCAAAGAAGAGAGTCACACAATTATTTTCAAACATATATCAATGGACCTGGCTTGAATCAATTTCCCAATGAATGAGTGGATGTGCTCTCACAAGTTTCCTCTTTAAATGCCTAGATTTCCATAAGCACATAAAGAACACAGCCCAACCTAGAAAGATGTCTCAGGCAATAATATAGTTGTACATTCGTAAAGAGCTGGGCTTACCCCTCAGAATCAACTTGAAAAGGTGGGCATTATGAAGTATGTTTGTAGTTCTAGCATGGCTTTCTATCGTAGCCTATTCACTAGTCACTGAGAAACTTATATAGGGGGATTTCTCTAGTTATTCAATTGGCTAATAAAAATGACAAGAATCCAATTGCTGGGTGAAGATAAGGAGATGTGTTTTCCAGGTCCAAGTGAGTAAAAGAGGAGCATGAGGGAAAGGAAAGGGCTTGTCAGAGAAGGAGTAACGAGAAAGTACATGCAAATGTAGGACAGGGAGATGTTTGACCTGGTGATGGCATCCACCCACTGCAAGAATTCCAACTTAGAATAGCTGATGAGATTAAGACAATAGATTTCATGTGCAGCGTGTGTATCATCTGGTTGATTTTAAATATTAAGATTGGTGTTTTCCATTCATAGTGATTCAGGTGGGCAAGTGAATGGGTAAAGCCACATAGCAGCCATTACAGAATCTATTGAGGGAGTAGATAGATGGATGTGAACAGTAGGTCCAGCTGTCAGGAGGCTTACCAAAGCTAGTCAGAGAAATGGGCCTTGATCCAGTCTCTGTTCCTTGCACCAGGCAAGGAACAGACAGAGACTGGAGTGGTTTGGTGAAGCTAGCCATGGTGGTTGAATGAGGCTACCATTGCTGGCATCTAGCCAGAGCCACTGTGAGTTTATTTAAAATTACACACTAAAAACACATATACACATACTTACACAAATACACATGAACATGCATAAACACAATTGCACACATATAAAGACACAGACCTGGGGGAAGGAATGATTTACAGGGTATTTTCAAGTTCCATTCAGAGGTTCCAATATGATCATGTGCTAGCCTCCTAGAAGGTTCTTGGTAGAACTTTTGTGTTACTTGAACATATCCTTAGGATCCCTCTATTGTAGTCGATCCCTAGCCTTTCATGTGCCAGATGACAGCATGATAGATGTATGGTTCTGGACAAAACCACACATCTGACCAGATACTTTGAGGTATGATTTTTTTAGGGTTTGATCTATGATCCAAGGCTTCACTGAGAGTGTTGGGAGAAAAACAATAAATTAATACCCTGGGACAAGTGAAGCTGCATAGTTCTTGTCAGGTATGTACATAGCCTTGAGTTCAATCTCAGATACCATTGAAACCAGACATGATATTGCATGTCTGTAATTCCAGCACTGAAGAGTTGTTATTAGAAGGATAAGGGGTTTAAGGCTAATCTCAGTTACATAGAAAGACTGAGATCTGCCTAGACTTTATGAGACTTGTTTGTGGGATGGGGGGAGTCTTATTCTCCTCCCATCTCTCATAAGCTACTATAAAATCTAGTAGTTTCCCACAGTATCTGAATCTTCTGATGTAAGGTGGCCAGCTTCATACTGCACCTTTTTGTCTTCTGTATTTCAACTTCAGCCTAATATTCTGGTGAAGGGTCCCATGTTGTCTCCACTCATAAACTAAGCCATAAGCCTCTGCTCTAGCAGCAGACCCCAAATTCAAGAACAAGGAAATACAATTTCCCACTCAAGGGACAGTCTAAAGATAGAGCCATGAATGGGAGTTATCTTATCTAAGGATAGGCCATCTGTGCTGGGCATCCTATCCTGTGGTTAATAATTCTTGATACAGGAATGGATCCCATCTGGGACATACCAACACTCATCAGTGACCTGCCTGTCTGAGTAGTTCTGAGGATAGAAGCTGTAGTCTCCTCTGGTTTAGCACCTAATATTAAAACAGCAGTTAAGTAAAGTAGATTTTGTTCTATCTCTGCAGGAACTCTGGCTCTAATCTGAAGTTCAAAGTAAAAGGGGAGTGATGCCTTCCTCTGTTTCTTGTTCTTAGCACCCGTACATCTTTCAGAGTGCATGCACATGGTAAAATGTTCTCTATAAGTTTGCACATAAATTTAGGTCATAAATTGAATAAGAGGTTTCCAACATAGAATATCTACATAGGAATATGCTAACAATAATTAACTGGCTCAATCTTCATCAGTTGTTACTAGTTCTGCAGGTTTGTGGAGAGTTAGAGATAATTTCCAAATGTATCCTTTAAGTTGTTTATAGATAAACTAAGTCAATGTTCTATCTTCCTGCCTTTCACCTATAATAAATCCATAGTTCCTTTTGCATGACCCTGGATTAGTGGTCTTCCAACTGCTTGGGATGTACTCTAGGCTTTAGATGAATATTTGCTAAATCAGAATCAATTAACTCTTGGCACTTGAAGATTGACAGAATTCTCATGGCAGTTTTGACATCAGGAAAGATTTAATAAGTAGTTCTATTATAAAAGAGGTTTCATTGTCATTGTCAGGTTCACCATTTTGAAGCAGTGCTGACCCCTGCATGCTGATTATTTCTGCAGAATATATGCCATTTCTTTTTTCATACTATTGAATCTGGGGACTTCCTTCAGTGATTCTCAAACCCTAACAGTGGGATTTCGTACCTTCTAGAAAAGTATACTGCAGACTCAACTCTAAGAATGGTGAGGCTAAAGATATGAGGGCTATCTGTAAATGGGAGAATAGATGTTAGCACAAAAGTTCAGAGATAAACAACAATGACACACTTTTATCCAAAAGTACGGATCCTAGTAAAATTAGATGACGCTCTTAGAAGCCTGAGTTGCTTGGTTTTGGCCTCATTGTTTCCAGCAGGAGAACTGCCCCCTCTGCCCATCTTTTTGAATTCCAGATAATCAGAGCACTTGGGAAATTATTTAGGCTTAGGATTAATCACCACTACTATAGATGGAAAAACACTGTTTGCATCTGTTAAAAAGGTGCCATGGTTACAGGGCCAAAGTAATTTCAATTCCAACCTGACAATTATGCTCTCCCTTCATAGAAAAGTAACATATATGTCACTATTATTCTGGGTGATGATTAAGTCAGGAAGACAGATTGCTTATATGGGAGTTAGTGTAGTCTCATGAGTTTGAGAAGGCACTATGTCTGACAAGTGACTGTGGTACCCTGAACTTCAAGCTTGAATGACATTTCACTGTTCAGCTTAGTCTTCTATTTTCTGCTTTGAGGTAAAGAAGTAAGAGTGCCTGATTTTATGCTTCTAATCCTACAGGTATATAGTCAATATATACCTAATTTCTAGTGAATTTGCATGGCAAGTATTTTATAACTCTAGAAACTACACTGTGCTAGTGCTAGACACTAACCCAATTATGTTAACAAATTACTTTCCAAAGGTCTTATCTCCAAATTTCATCCTATCAGAATGCGGGTTTTAACACTTGATTTTATAGTGCACAAAAACCTTTGGTCTACAAGAAAAATGGCATCTTTTTAGAAGTTTGTTTCACAGAAATTTTCACAAGAGGGTAGTATATGAGGAAGCATTTGCAATAAGATTGAAATAATGCTACAAGGTGTTGAGTGCAAGATATAGTGAAGGATTAAATCAAAGTTATATCATACTGTATTGCTGTATGGATTAATATTATCACTGGAGACCTGGTCACACATTAAACACTTTCTCTTTGGCCTAGCATTATTGAGACGTAGTGAACGATATACGCCAGAGTATAAAATAAGGATGCTGAACCTTGAGAATGTCCCTATGAAGAGGATGTTGTGCCCACAGACTCCCTCTGTTTCACTTTTTTCTTTATAGCATATGTTCTTGACATCCAGTACCCTGAAGTATTGAGACCAATATGACAAAACTCTAAATTTTTCAAAATATGAGTTAAAATTACTCATTTTATGTTATTTTGGGTTCATTTTTATAGTAATGGAAACTTGTTTGCAAATATTCTACTGAATAAAGATCTCATTCTTTTCTAAAGTGTAAGGTTTAAAAGTAGAATAGGTTGAAAAAAATCTACTGTAAGCAGGATTCAACTTAAAACAATGAAAGCATGTTCTTGAGGGAAAGGATGCTTAACAATAGAAGAGATCAAATGTTACAACATCATAACTTTGGGAACATTTTTATACCATTGTAGAATTATCACACAATAGAATTTCTGTAACAATGGAAACTGACTTGGATAACTGCCAAAGTTACAAAATTCAAGTCTAGATTTTCAATCAAAGTAATTTGTTTAGAGAAAAGGTATATTGCAGGTCTCTAGAAGGCAAAAGTGGAGAATAAATTTAAGCAATGGCATTCAAGAGCCCAAGGAAATGCTGAACAGACGTCACAATAATGTTGGGGTTTAAATACAATCTAGTGTTCAAGGTCAACTGATCACATATTCCCTGGTACACTTACCCCAAGCAGTCCACTTATTCATTGAATTACTTATTTATTCAACAAATACCAGTGCTGCCAAGGTACAGTATACCACAAACATGCATGATAAATGATATGTTCTTCAGGATTCCATAACCAAAAGGCCAGCAACAAAAAGAGAAGAATACAGCATAACAAATAAAGAGAGAAGTAAAGATGGATCACTGTTCCTCATCAGTACTGGTGTCTGCAGAAAGCAAATGTATGTTTTCTTGTGTAGATGTTATTATTAAAATCCATCCATCAATCAAACAAACAAACAAAAAACAAATGTACTTGTTACAGCACTGAAGACATTCAGGCTGACCAGGTATTGCTCTGGTTCTGCCTATCCTTGCTACTTAAATCTACTTAAATATAGTTTCATGTAACCAGCAGTGAATTTATATATGAATCCAAAAAAAAAAAAAAAGCGGAATCATCAATTGGTGAGTAACTTCTTTGTATAATGCACTAATTACTTTGTGGCTATTATAAAACACACTAAAATAAATTTTAGGAAAGAAATGGATCACTTTTGTACACATTTCCAGGTTATAGACCGATCATTGTGTGAAAATCATCAAGGCTGGGATTTGAAATAGCAAATCAAGTCACATCCACTGAAGAGAAAGGAATGAATACATGTGACTCTATTTATTCTCAGCCCCCTGTACATATTATAGTTTGGGATACCCTGCTACCCATAGTAGGTAAGTCCTCCTACCTCAATTATACAACCATGACAATTCCCACAGACATGCTTAAAGGCTAGCTTAATCAAAAGAATCCATCACCCAAACTTACTTCTCATATTATTCTTTGTGGTGGCAAGCTGAAAATTAAAATTAACCTGCATACACAACTTCGCACCAAAGCAGTGAGTGAGTTGAATAGAAGACCTAATTTGCCCATCAATGCCATGAATGTATTGAAACGGGATAGAAGAAAAGTCATGGGTTAATTGCTGACTGACTGCCCTGAGTGAACGTGGCACAGAAATAATAGCTGAGTACTCACTGCTGGAGAAATTTGAGTCTGGACCATGTCAGATGCCTGTCAAAGTTGGAGAGAGTTCTGGGAGTTGGGATGGGTGGTGGCTTCTCTTAGGGTCTTAGTGTTACACTTCTTTTGATGGAAAGCCTTCTCTGATGATATTCAATGAAAAAGCTCTGTGAGATGACCTTAGCTTGGACACATAGCTGTATTTGGGGTGAACTTATATGTATACATTTATTTGGGATGAACCAAGGGTTCTATAGATTTTTTGAAAGGGGGTAATAACATCCGTGGTGGGAGAAAATAATTGACTAGAGGCTAAGAAACTGAGATGTCTCATTAGCATGCAGAGGCAATCCCAGGACTCCTGTTTGCAGAGCTTTACCTGACAATCCATGGGTAGGTATTGTGGGGTCCAGTTTAATGAAGTACATATCCTCTGGTGAACTCACCCCAAGAAGTTCACTTATTCCAGAAGAGCAAGTCCCACTGGCAAATGGATTCTGGTACTTTGTACCTAGATCAAGACTTTCCAGTAATGTCAGACTTTTAACCTAATAGTAAAGTTGACCAGCAGATGGCTCACTGTCCTATTGTCTCGCATGCTTTACTCTAGTGAGACATCTGTATTTGTGTGACATCTCAGGATGTTGGGAAGCACTACTTAAATTTATTTTCAATAGTGTAAAGTTGTGTGTGTGTGTGTGTGTGTGTGTGTGTGTGTGTGTGTGTGTGTGAAATAAACATAGAGTTGTTCCCTTTAAAGAGTTACGGCACCAGTTTTCTCTCAATGGCACATGGCTTTCATTCCAAACTCAGAATCAGAAAGAAATGTACATCTTTAATTGAAGTTTAAATGACAAAACTTTCTTGTCTTAGTTGATAAAACTCAAGGCATACTGATGGCCTGCATTCTTGAAACCAGGGTACCTGTCATTCATAAAATGACCTCTAAATATTTGCTGAGTACCAGGTGCTGGTGGGAACCACTCGATCCAGTCAGACATTTGTCTCATCCTTGAGACCATATGGCATCCCTGTCATCCTCTGGTATCCGCAGTTGTCTACTACTTACCTGTCAGCAGTGGAGCTGCAGATGGGGCAAGGCAGTCAAGTGGGGGAATCAAGGGATATAAAGGGACCGGTGTTGCACCTGGCATTGTTGTTTTCTCTGTCTCACATGACTAAGGAATTTAAATGGCAGGGGAAGAACAAAGCCGGAGAACAAGAAGCACAGGGTTTTATTTTATTTAGTAAGAACCTATCTATCTATACTTTACATCATCAGAAAGATGTTTAGGTATATTTGGATTAGAATCCCAAGGCTAAATTCCAAATAGATTTTGGATTCAGAAAATTTGCTTATATTTTGGAGTTCTCAGTTTCCTTGTTTTTAAGGATACTCTATGTGATGCTTAATCTTAAGTGTCAACTAAAAGGATTTTATATATATATATATATATATATATATATATATATATATATAATTTTATTGGTTAAGAATTTCACACATGCATGTAATGCATTTTGGTAATATTTACCCCCAAATTTTTCCCTATAACACCTCCCAGATCCATGCTCCACTTGAGTTTTATATCCATTACTACATGTCCAAAATGCTTCAAAGTCAGTCTTTCTCTAGGTACATTCCTGGGACATTTTTCTTGAGGTAGAGATGGTTAAATGAATGCCACAGCCCTTTTTTTTAAAAAAAAATTCAATATCCTAATTTTAATTCTTTTGAATAAATGTTCAAGAGCTATGATAATGTGGCAGTTCAATTTTTTCTTCCATTTTTTTTAAGTTGGGTATTTTTCATTCACACGTCAAATGTTATTCCCTTTCCCAGTTTTCAGTCCGTCAGCCCCCAAATCCCTCCTCCTCCCTTTCTATATGGGTGTTCTCCTCTCCATCCACCTCCCAATTACTGCCTCCCCACAACAATCCCATACACTGGGGGTCCAACCTTGGCAGAACAAAGGGCTTCCCTGAAAGGGATTTAGAATCACCATAGAAACACACTTAGATATATTCATGGGAGTTTCCAAGACAGTCTACTTGAGAATGCAAGATTCACTCTAACTGTGAGCATCTCTATAGCTGTTGCCTGGGGACACTGAGTTAATAAATAGAAGAGGGTCTAAATACCACTATTCATCCTTTTTTCTCTGGCTCCTGAACACAATGTGAGCAATTGTCTCAAATTCCTGTTTGCATGACTTCCCCATCATGATACTGTACCATTAATATACATATACATATACATACATATATATATATGTGTGTGTGTGTGTGTGTGTGTATTAAAGCTTCTTTCTTTAAGGTGTTTTGTTTGTTTTGGGTCAGATATTTGATTACAACATTAAGAAAAGTAACAGACAGTCTCTTTAAATAAGAACTAAGATATGATAAAAGATGGAACACACACACGCATACACACACAACTATTTATGAACAAATATTCTTTTACTGCTCAAATTTACTTAATTATTCATTATCTATTATATATTGACCATTAAAATTAATGTCTCCAGAACCATACAGGTGTTTCCCTACAGCGATATATTATGTTAACATCAAGTGTTTGCTCCTGCAAAGGACCCAAGTTCAGTTATTAGCATTGACAGAAGGTAACTTCCAACACCAAATAACTCTAGAGAACTAAGAGACCTATCGTTGCTTCTACAAGCACTGTGATTATGTTTAAATTTGCTCTCCTTTTGATTACTTACACGTGCATGCATCTGAATATGATTATGTGTGTGTACACAGGTGACCACATGAGTCAAAGGTTCTGGATACACTAGGCATTGGAGTTTCTTGTGGTGGTAAGCTGCCAAGTCTGGGCACTGGGAACTGAATTCTCATCTTTTGCAAAAGTAGTATGTGTTAACAACAGAAACATTCATCTAGTCCCCATAGCCAGCATATTTGAGCAGGCATAATTTACAGTAGTGCTGGTGATCAAACTCAGGTCTTTGTGATTGTAACACAGACACGTTCCCAGCTGATCTGTCTCCACATCTCATATATTTGTGTTTATCATAGCACACTTCTCTCTCTCTCTCTCTCTCTCTCTCTCTCTCTCTCTCTCTCTCTCTCTCTCTCTCTCTCTCTGTGTGTGCCTTTCACGTAGGACCACGGAGCTGTTACTGTAGGTAGATACATAGTAGAGAACAGAATGATAAGGAAGGTGGAATCCAGAGAAGCCTCCACAGTGCATAGTGGCTGAACTGGGTATGTCTCTACAGCTACCTATATGTTCAAAGTTAAGAAGGCCCTTGAATAAAATGATCTGAATAGACCTACAGAGTTACCAGACCTAGATTTTTCTGCCTCCAAGTCTGATATTAATATTCACATCAGGGTGACAAGAGTTGAGGAAGTCAGTTCATATAAATTCTTACCACAGTCTCCACAAAATATGAAACATAAAGAATTTCTCTAATTTCTCTAGTGATAATATTTTACAAAGTGTTTATAGCTCTCCTGAGTACGGAGACCTGAGAATGGGCCTTTGAGTCCTGTGGGGCTGGAGGTGGGAAGTAAGGCACATGTGCAGAAAGCATCAAAGCTAAGAGAGGATCTTGGCACTTGCACGCTGGAAAGCCTGACATTTGCAAATACACAACTAATTTTACTTCAGGAAAATTACCAAAGCTGAGATATATTTTCTTTGGGGGTAGGGTGACAATTTCTTTTTCAGGCATCTGTTACATTTTGCTTTAAAGGAAATACATGTTCAGATTCATTCTTCAGATTTTGGATACAAATGTCAATTGATTAATAAATAGTCACTAGTATTTGTAGGCTAGCAAGAGTTAGGACAATGGAATTTGTTGAAGGCATTTATTTCAAAGTTTATTTTTTTCACCTTTCCTCTCGCTCTCCCTCCTTCTCTCCCTCCATCTCTCACTTCCTTACTCCTCTATACCCCTCTCCTCTCCCTTTACCCCTCCCACCAACATTCACATTTACCTTGTCAAAGAGTGTCTCAAGTACATGTCACAGTATTTTACAGATTACATCGAATCACACCATGCACATTTTTTTTTGACAGGAAAGGCTATACAAAGACCTCAATGGGATTTTGGCATATGTATATGTTGGAAGAGATGCAAATGTATGCACAAATGTGAGGACACTTGTGTATGTGTGAAGGCTGGAAATCAACTATCACTTTTTTCTAGGAGCTGTACATCCTGAGTTTTTCAAAGACAGGTTTTCTTATTAGCCTGAAACTCATCATATATAAATCAAGGCTTAGTGTCCAGTATCCTCTAGGTCTTCTCCTGTGTCTATCAATCAGAAATTGAGAAAACAAGTACAGTTCATGTGTGGATTTGTATGTGGATTATAGTGTTTTAACTCAGGCAATTATGTTATCATCTGAGATATTCCAGGCACTGCTCTCAAATATTGAGAATTTTTTTTTTTGGTTCTTTTTTTCAGAGCTGGGGACCGAACCCAGGGCCCTGCGCTTCCTAGGTAAGCGCTCTAACCACTGAGCTAAATCCCCAGCCCCAATATTGAGAATTTTTAAACTTGTATTGGTAAGAAAATTAGATTAAAATACTTAATATGTACACATATGTACATATTTATGATTAAGCAATATTTTATATACAAAACATCTTGCATATATATGTGCAGGGATACACAGGCACACAGACACACACACAGACACACACACACACACACACACACACACACACACACAATGAACATATATGCAAAGCAAAGAATAATGAGATTTGAGACTCACTCAAATCTCTTAAGGTTTAAGTCATGTAATGGTCTTTCCAGAGAAACTTTTCGTCCTTCAATATAACTTCTTAAGTTCAGATCTGCTGTTTCTACTCTGACATTTCTGCTTACCTATTTTCATTCAGTTCCTTACTCACATGATAACTCCTTGAAATCTGTAGATATTGCCAGCACCAGTTGTTCTTACCTCTTTCTTCATAACATTGCTTGCTGGAATATTCACTAGCTATAGTGTCAGTCCCTCCAACTCTCTGTCTTACCCTCCTGCCAACTATGACATTGCAGTGGTTTCTTTACTTCCAAGACTTCTTTGCCTCATGGGTGATTAAAATGGGCATACAAATATGCTATAAAATTATAACCTACAAAACAAGTATCAAATAGTAAGAAAGTCAACAGGACAGCACATCTGACCCAGACTCTGCTGCCTTACTTGAACTCTCTATTTTCAACTATTATTCAAATTCTATGTCCTTACTTTGTTTCTGGTCCTTCACTGCCTCATTTAGCCTCTGTGGTTTCTTTTGGGTCTTCTCCCTAGTATCCAAAATGCTCTTTTATTAACGTAGCAACAGGCTAAGTATCATCGACATCTGCATGTCAATCATAACTTCTAGTGAATCATTGGTTTAATAGATGATACACATTTTAAGTCTTTTACCATACAATCTTACTATACTAACATTGCTTAGGACAGGTCAGCACAACATCAGGCTCTTTGGCTGAAGACTTTCCCTCAAGTCCATTCTTGGTGACTGTTTCAGTTACTTTTATATTCCTATTATATAAGACTATTGCTGTTGGATGAAATTGCTCTTTTGGCCTGCATATCCATAACAGTCTTTCACTGGGGGAAATAAATTCTCTAGTAATACAAACTCAAGGTTGAGGCAGGAACTGAAGCAAAAAGTGTAGATGAACTCTACTTACTAGCTTGCTTATCAGGGTACCTTCTGCTTTTTTATACAACCCAAGACTAGTCTAGGAATGGCACTGCCAAGTGAGGTGAACCTTCATATATCAAATATTAATGAAGAGAATACAATTTTGCTTACATGCCATTTATACATGAACATTACTCTCTGTTTAAATTCACTCTTACAGATGCTCATAGTCCTGCAGTGACAGATGTGGCTCAGGTCAGGGAGAGGGATATGCAGGGGAAGTTCTTTCTTCTTGGAGGAGAAGAGGGGAATGGCAGGTGACACTAAGAGTGATTGGGAGAGGGAGTTGTTGCTGGAATATAAATTGAATAAGTAAAGTAATTAAGTAAAAAATTTCCTCTTCCCAGATATGTTTAGATCTGTGCCAGGTTGGAAAAATCAGTATACACCCCATATTTACTTTCCCCTATTTCCTACTCAGTCTTTCCCTTAGCTACACTTTAATATTATTACTTTTTCCTTTGTACTATGCTTGTGTTTGTGTGTGTTTACAAGAAATATACACACACACACAGAGACACACACACTCACACACACACACACACACACACACAGAGAGAGAGAGAGAGAGAGAGAGAGAGAGAGAGAGAGAGAGAAAGAGAGAGGTATTAGGATCATTAGGATCATGTTTATCACATACGTCATGTGTGCAGACGTGAGACCAAACTTGGATGCCAGTTCTTGCCCTCCACATTGTTATTTTTTTCTTTTTTTTTTTCCAGAGCTGGGGACTGAACCCAGGGCCTTGCACTTCCTAGGCAAGCGCTCTACCGCTGAGCTAAATCCCCAACCCCTGCCCTGCATATTGTTAAACTTATTTGTTTTTCACTGCTCTTGCCAGGAAAGTTGACAATATAAGCTTTTAGGGTATTTCTATATTTGCCCTTTGTTTGCCAGGAGAAATTCTGGGCTTATAGACTCACATGCTTCTATATCTAGCTTTACATATTTCAGTAATTCAACACAGATCTTTGAACTTGCAGAACACTGAACAAGTTTTTTTTCCTTGTAAAACCTGCACATTTTATCATTGACCAGTATTCATTGAGTTTACACTTTAGAGAAACCAATAGTGATTACAATTGTCTGTTAATCAAAGAAGGCTAGGCTTACTCATTTTTGGTTTTCAAAATAGCCTACATGTAGACTTTTTTGTTTTCCATTAAACAATGTTCATTATGCATTTTTTGTTCCTCAGAACTAAATTATACATTCTGCACAGCTCCTTGTTACCTTCCCATAGGTTTGTATTATCTCTTTCCAAATTTGCAATAAAGATTGAATTGAAAAAATCATCTTTCTACATGCTATGTTTGAAGCAAGTGTTAGTCAGTCAGTATTCCCTGGGGATGTTATGAGTTCAGCACAATGTTATAGCCTCCCGGCCGATATCAGCCACCAAAGAGCCTCTGCCTTCAGAAAACTCCACTGAGAAGAAAACGAGAAAACACATACTCTCTAAAGGAACAAATAACATTAAGTAATGTTACATGTTGTAAACAAAACTTCCCTACTATACTACTGTGTGAGGTCTAAAGAAAGTAACATTTCCCTAAAGACCTGGAAAATAGAGGGTTGGTATCTCTAGAAAGTGACAATTGACATAAGCTATGATAGTTTGCAACAAATATCTTTGAGACATGATTTGGGAATATGACTTCTACCCAAAATGATCTTGACTGTAGAGACACAGATATAGAACAGAGATAGAAGGGTTTATGAACAAATCAAAGACTAAGGTAGATGTTGATCAGAGGCAAATGCACATATAGTAAAAATTGTAGCGATTTAGATTGTCCTAGAAGGATATTTGACTACATTCAGCCTTGAAATATAACCAGTGTAATAAAGTGGATGATGGACAGCTGTGGTCCATTTTGTCTGTCAGCACAAGTAGGAAGTTCACCTGTGGAGACCTTCCTTTGCTAATATCAGAGCACAATCTTCTAAATTCACTGTAAATTGATGAACAGCAGCTTTCTAATAATTCTATGGATTACAGTACCACATTGGAAATGTTCAGACATTCAGTCTTTTAAATTGAACTATGGGATGCTTGGAATTTTGATACTGAGAAGGTCATTGTTGTACTATTGAACCTTAGACTCTAATCCATATCCAAATACATACAACCCATATGCATGTATATGAAATACACATACATATATGGACATTTATGTGTAGTCACTGCCTCTACTTCACATACACACATGTACAAACATACATACATACACACATATATTTACTATCAATTCTATTTATTTTTCTTGCATATTTTATTACTTTATATTTCAAATGTTATCCCCTTTCCCAGTTTCCCCTCTGGAAATACCCTATCCCACCCCATCTCGCTGCTTCTGTGACTGTGCTCCACCGCCCACCTACAATATCCTGCTTCCTGGCACTGTTATTACCATAAATAGGACATAAAGAATATACAGGACCAAGGGCTTCTCTTCTGATTATGTCCAACAAGGGAATCTTCTGCTAAATATGCAACTGGAGCCATGGGTCACTCCATATGTACTCTTTGTTTAGTGATTTAATCCCTGGGAGCTCTGGGGGTATCTGGTTGGTTGATATTGTTAGTCTTTCTATGGGGTTGCAAACACCCTCTGATCCTTCAGTCCTTTCTCTAATTCCTTATTTAGGGACACTGTGCTAAGAATAATGGTTGGGTGCAAGCATCCAAATTGGTATTTGATCAGATCCTCTCACGAGACAGTTGTATAAAGTTCAATAAAACAAGCACTTATTGGTATCTACAATAGTGTGTGGCTTTGCTGTCTATATATAATGGATCCCCAGGTGGGACAGTATCTGGACTGCCTTTCCTTCAGTCTCTGCTCCACAATTTATCGCCAAATTTCCTCCCCTGTGTATTTTGGTCCCCCTTGAAAGAAGGACTGAAGATTTCTCAATTTGGTTGAACATTTCTGTAGAAGCTTCTCAGCTATTCTATATTCCTCAGTTGAGAATTCTTTGTTTAGCTCTGTACTCCATTTTTAATAGAACTATTTGATTCTCCAGAGCTTAATTTCTTGAGTTCTTTGTATATATACTACGTTTTAGCCCTCTAAGGGATATAGGATTGGTAAAGACCTTTTACCAATCTGTTGGTTGATGTTTTGTCTATTGACAGTGTTCTTTGCCTTACAAAAACTTATGAATTATATGAGGTCCTGTTTGTTGATTCTTGACCTTAAAGCATAAGCTATCGGTGTTCAGAAAAATTTCCCCTGTATCCATGTGTTCGTGGTTCTTCCTCACTTTTTCTTCTATTAGTTTGAGTGTATCTGGTTTTATATGGAGGTCTTTGATCCACTTGGAGTTTAGTAGAAAGAGATAAGAATGGATCAATTTACATTCTTATACATGCTGACCTACAGTAGAACAAGCACCATTTGTTAAAAATACTCTTTTTTCCATTGGATACTTTTATTGTATTTATCAAACATCACATGGCCATAGGTGGGTTCATTTCTGTATCTTCAATTCTATTCCATTGTTCTACCTGCCTGTCTCTGTACCAATACCATAAAGATTTTATCATGATTGCTCTGTAATACAGTTTGAGGTAAGGGATTGTGGTTCCCCCAGAAATCCTTTTATTGTTGAGGATAGTTTTGGCTATCCTGGGTTTTTTTATTTTTCCAAAATTTGCAAATTGCTCTTTCTAACTTTGTGAGGAATAGAGTTGGAATTTTGATAGATATTGCATTTAATGTGTAAATTGCTTTTGGCAAAATGGTAAATTCTAAAAAATGAATCCTGTCAATTCATGAGCATGTGATATTTTTCCATTTCCTGAGATCTGCTTCAATTTCTTTCTTCAGAGATTTGAAGTTCTTGTCATACAGATTTTTCACTTGCTTGGTGACAGTCACATGACCGCATTTTATATTATTTGTGGCTCTTATGAAGGACATCCTTTCCTTAATTTCTTTCTCAGCCTGCTTTTCCTTTGAGTAGAGGAAGGCTACAGATATGTTTGGATTAATTTTATATCCAGCCACTTTCCTGATGTTGTTTAGAAGCTGTGGGGGTTCGCTAGTGGTGTTGTTGACACCACTTAAGTATATTATCATATTGTCTACAAATAGTGTTATTTTAACTTTTTCATTTACAAGTTCTATCCATATGACATCTTGTTTTTGTGTGATTGCTCTGGCTATATTGAATAGGTAGAAAGCATGTGGACAGCTTCACCTAGTCCTTGATTTTTGTGGGATTGCTTCAAGTTTCTCTGTATTAAGTATGATGTTGGCTACTGGTTTGCTGTATATTGCTTTTACTGTGTATAAGTATAGACCTTGAATTCCTGATCTTTTCAAGACTTTTGTCATAAAGGATGTTAAATTTTGTCAATTGCTTTCTCAGCCTCTAATGAGATGATCACATGTTCTTTTCCTTGAGTTTGTCTACATAGTTGACTATATTGTAGATTATTTTTTGTATATTTAGCTATCTTTGTATCCCTGGGATGAACCTTACTTGATCATGGTGAATGATCATTGTGATGTGTTCTTAGATTTGGTTTGTAAAATTTGTACTGAATATTATTGCATCGATGTTCATGAGGGAAATTGGTCTGAAGTAGTCTTTCTTTGTAGGATCTTTTTGTTGTTTAGGTATAAGCATAATTGTGGCTTCAAAGAAGGAATTGGTTAGTGTTCTATCTGTTTCTATTTTATGGAATAGTTTGAAGAATACTGGTATTAGGACTTCTTTGAAGGTCTGATAGAATTCTGCACTAAACCCATTTGGTCCACAGCCTAATTTTGGTTGGGAGACTTTTCATGACTACTTCTATTTGTTTAGGAGTTACAGGATTATTTAGATGGTTTATCTGATTCTGATTTAAATTTGGAACCTTGTATCTGTCTAGAAAATTGTCCATTTCCTCCATATTTTCACGTTTTGCAAAGTATACACATTTGTAGCATGACCTGGCAATTTTTTGAATTTCGTCAGTTTCTGTTGTTATGTCTCACTTTTCCTTTCTTATTTGGTTAATTTGGATATTTTCTCTGTGCTCTCTTGTTAGTATGGCTAAGCTAATGGTTTTGTTTTTCTTTTCTTTTTTTCTCAAAGAATCAGCTCTTGGTTTTTATGATTCTCTGTAGAGTTATTTCTGTTTCTAGTTGGTTGATTTCTGTCCTATTTCTTTAGAATATGCTGAATAAAAGAGTGCCACATGGTTATGGTTTTTTCTGTTGCTATTACTACATACTCTAATGTATTTAGTAATGTTTATTGTGGATCACTGTTCCAAAAAGTTATAGTTCATTGCAAAATACAGCATGATCATGGTAGGGACAAATAACATGTTTCCTGTCCCTGGGACAAGGCCAGCAGGCATGTGCCTTGAGGAATGTTTTTCCCTTTTTAAGGTTAATGATACTATGATAATCAGAAGCAGGATAAGTCCAGGAGGCAAAGGTGTGGTTAATATCTCAGTGAAATGTAGACATTCAGCACACCCCTTGAGGCTGTGGAAATGAACTCTAAAAACATGAGTACACAAATATCATTTCTCTACTATGCAAAAAATATAAAGATTCAGTATGAATTGTATAAGAATCTTCACAGATCTAGAGGCACAGAGGCAGCTACTCTATGAATCAGGTTGTCAGAAATATACAAGAAAGGCAGATCCACATGCAGGATTGTTCTTGAAAACAAGATCAGCCTGAGACAGAGATAATTTTATTGCAACTGTAATTGGAATGTTAATCTCAGGACACAGTCAAACCAGTGAAATTTACAAAGGAAAGCAGATCTCTGAATTCTTTTGCAAAGTTGAAAGAAAATCTACTTGTTGTATATTCCCTAAGTATCTAGGGGCTGGGATAAAGGGATGCTGGTTCTTAGGATATTCTAAAGGTAACCTGGAATAAATAACTGAATTAAGAGAACTAATAAAGCTGATAAACAACTTCAGCAAAGTGGCTGGGTATAAAATTAACTCAAATAAATCAGTTGCCTTCCTCTATACAAAAGAGAAACAAGCCGAGAAAGAAATTAGGGAAACGACGCCCTTCATAATAGACCCAAATAATATAAAGTACCTCAGTGTGACTTTAACAAAGCAAGTAAAAGATCTGTACAATAAGAACTTCAAGACACTGAAGAAGGAAATTGAAGAAGACCTCAGAAGATGGAAAGATCTCCCATGTTCATGGATTGGCAGGATTAATATAGTACTTCCAAAGGAAGAAAGCTACCAACAATTTTATAGACCATGATGCCTATTAATGACAACAAATATTTGTCCATATATCCACTGAGAAGTGCAGTCTTTAGTCCTCATCAAAGAAACTTCAAGCAAAATTCAGCTATACATCCCACTCCGAATGGATATGTCTACAAAATTCTCTCATAAGCTTCTGAAAAAATTTCAGAAGATAAGGTGAAAAGAGTACGAAAGTCCGAAAATCAGGGAGTTTGCTGTGATACTGAGTCTCCTAGTAATATCAGAAGCAACATCCATAGCATCTCACCAATATAACTGCAAATCTGAGCTTAATGAGGACAATACCAATGGGCATGTCAAAGTGGATGTAATAAAGCCCAAGAGATCTTGACACTACTCAAGGAACTGTACCTAACTGAGAAAAGCTGGAAGCAGGAAAACATTTTGCTAGGAATGAGAACATCAATGTGTTGTCCAGTGCCAAATTGTCAGCCCTGCAACATATGTACAAATGACATGATACTAGTCAAGCAGGTTCTATTTAGGAATATATATGTATGTATGTATGTATACATATGCATGTATGCAGGCCATAACAAATAATAAAAATGAAGGCCATGATTTTGAAGGAGTGTCGGGAAGGGCATATAGGAACATTTAGAGGAAGTAGGCAGAGGGAAGAATTGCAATCTCAAAAAGAAAATAAAAGAAAAAGAAAAATGGATGATCAAGCTATTGAGAGAAAACAGTTTTGTAGAATATGCTTGTGAATCCAGCTCTTGTAAATCCATCTCTTGTACGGTAGATTCATGAAGCTTACTGGGCAGCCAGCCTATCCTATGGTGAGTTCCAGACTAAAAAAACTCCGCTTCAAATCAAACTGGATAGAACTGAGAAAAAACATTCAAATGCAGTTATCTTCTCTCCACACAAACAAACATGCATGTGAATGTGCACTCAATCACACATGTGCAAACACACAAGAAAGATCATATACATATACAATAATGTATATAATTAATTCTTCTACATTACAAGGCTGTGCAATGGGTGAATGCTACTTTCCAGAAAATAAAAACCATGAAGAATATTTGAAAAAAATCAGAATTTACTGGGCATTAGGAGGAAGGCAACATGTATATAGAGAGCATAGGGACATTTAGTGCAGTGAAACTACTTCTGTGTAGGACTAAAGACATGGAGAGATTCTCTTAGGTATTTGGCCAAATACAAGTTTCAACATCAAGAGTGAACAAGATCTGGGGATATTGCGAAATAGGTAAAAGATGTGTCGTCAAAATTTAAAAACCTGAGTTTGAATACTCAGAACGTATATGAAGTCCAATGTGGTAGATCATCTATAATTACAAATATTGTGCAGTAAGATCAGATATGGAGATAAGAGAATCCCCATACGCTTGGTGACAAGTTGATCTCATGAATATATCTGGGAACAACAATAGGACTATGTTTCAAAAAGGAAAGTAGATGACCAACACACAGGCTTTTTCCTTATTTTTACAACCTTGTTTTGGTGTACATTCTACCTCTCCTGCCTATGCATATTTGTGTGCATGAGCACATGTGCGTGCTCACACACACACACACACACACACACACACACACACACAGAAGCAGAGAAAAAAAAGAAGTATATTATATATAAACTTTGTTAACTCTCATGATAATGATATTTAAATATAGTTTGTCCATGACCAAATAACTCACCTTGGTAGCAGATGTTGATAAGAACTTCAAGCCTCTGAAGAAAGAAGTTGAAGAAGATCTCAAAGATGGAAAGATCTCCCATGCTCATGGATTGGCAGGATTAATATAGTAAAAATGGCCATTTTACAAAAGGAATCTACAGAGTCAAGGCAATCCTCATCAAAATTCCAATCCAATTCTTCAGAGAGTTAAAGAGAACAATTTGCAAATTCATCTGGAATATAAAAAACCCAGGATAGCTAAAACTATCCTCAACAATAAAAGGACTTCAGGGGGAATCACTATCCCTGAACTCAAGCAGTATTACAGAGCAATAGTGATAAAAATTGTATGGTATTAGTACAGAGACAGGCAGATAGATCAGGGAAATAGAATTGAAGACACAGAAATGAACCCAGACAGCTATGGTCACTTGATTTTTGACAAAGGAGCCAAAAGCATCCAATGGAAAAAAGATAGCATTTTCAGCAAATGGTGCTGGTTCAACTGGAGGTCAGCTAGTAGAAGAATGCAGATCAATCCGTTCATATCACCCTTTACAAAGCTTAAGTCCAAGTAGGTCAAGGATCTCCACATCAAACCAGATACACTCAAACTAATAGAAGAAAAAGTAGGGAAGAGTCTCGAACACATGGGCACTGGAGAAAATTTCCTGAACAAAACACCAATGGCTTATGCTCTAAGACCAAGAATCGACAAATGGAATCTCATAAAACTACAAAGCTTCTGTAAGGCAAAGAACACTGTTCTTAGGACAAAACCGCAACCAACAGATTGGGAAAAGATCTTGACAAATCCTACAACTGATAGAGGGTTTATATCCAAATTATTCAAAGAACACATGAAGTTAGACTGCAGAGAGACAAATAACCCTATTAAAAATGGGGTTCAGAGCTAAAGAAAGACTTCACAGTTGAGGAATGCCAAATGGCTGAGAAGCACCTAAAGAAATGTTGAACATCTTTAGTCATAAGGGAAATGCAAATCAAAACAACCCTGAGATTCCACGCACACCAGTCAGAATGGCTAACATCAAAACTCCGGCGACAACAGATGCTGGCGAGGATGTGGAGAAAGATGAACACTCTTCCATTTTCGGTGGGATTGCAGACTGATACAATCATTCTGGAAATCAGTCTGGAGGTTCTTCAGAAAATTGGACATTGAACTACCTGAGGACCCAGCTATACCTCTCTTGGGCATATACCCAAAAGATGTCACAACATTTAACAAAGACACATGCTCCACTATGTTCATAGCAGTCTTATTTATAATATCTAGAAGCTGGAAAGAACCCAAATGCCCTTCGACAGAGGAATAGATACAGAAAATGTGGTGTATCTACCCAATGGAATACTACTCCGCTATCAAAAACAATGACTTTTTGAAATTCTTAGGCAAATGGATGGAACTGGAAAATATCATCCTGAGTGAGGTAACTCAATCACAGACAAACACTCATGGTATGCACTCATTGATAAGTGGCTATTAGCCCAAATGCTTGAATTACCCTAGATGCACAGAACACATGAAACCCAAGAATGTGACCAAAATGTGAATGCTTCACTCCTTCTTTAAAAGGGGAAAAGGAATACCCTTGGAGGGGAATAGAGAGGCAAAGTTTAGAAGAGAAGCTGATGGAACACCCATACAGAGCCTGCACCACATGTGGCCCATACATACACAGTCACCAAACTAGATAAGATGGATGGAACAAAGAAGTGCTGTCCGACAGGAACCGGATGTAAATCTCTCCTGAGAGACACAGCCAGAATACAGTAAATACATAAGCGAATGCCAGCACCAAACCACTGAATTCAGAACGGGACCCCCGTTGAAGAAATCACAGAAAGGACAGGAAGAGCTTAAAGGGGCTTGAGATCCCATATGAACAACAATGCCAACCAACCAGGGCTTTCAGGGACTAAGCCACTATCCAAAAACTATACATGGACTGACCCTGGATTCCAACTGCACAGGTGGCAATGAATAGCCTAGTAAGGGCACTAGTGTAAGGGGAAGCCCTTGGTCCTGCCAAGACTGAACCCCCAGTGAACGTGATTGTTGGGAGGAGGGCGGTAATGGAGGGAGGATGGGGAGAAGAACACCCATATAGAAGGGGAGGTGGAGAGGTCAGTGGGATGTTGGCCTGGAAACTGAAAAAGGGAGTAACAATTGAAATGTAAATAAGAAATACCCAATTTAATAAAGATGGAGAAAAAAGAAATACAAAATAATACATAAATAAAACAAAATTTATTCACCCAAAAACTTCCAATTCTTTCCCCTTTTTTTCATCAACCATATTTCCAGCAGCTCTTTACATGAAGAACATGCAGGAAGGAAGCAGAGAAAAATTCATCTCTGAATCTATGTGTCAACCAGTCAACCCTTGATGCAATGAAGTATGAACTCAAGAAATAAGGAGAAGAGTCATGGAAATAAACATACATTGTCAACCTCTGAGTTCCACAAACTTGCTAACACATGCACACATGCACTTGTTAAGACATAGAACTATACACATGAATATAACACACAAGCACCCATACCCTCCAAATACTATACACAGATAACTCAAAACATGCACATACCTGCCATTTACCCTTCACACAGTCAACAGAATAAGACACACCCAACAAATAGTAGACACCCCTTACATCCCTACATACACATATTATAAAAGATGAACACTCACACAAAATGACCTCCATATGACATATAAACACACAAACACACACACACACACACACACACACACACACACACACACACACACACACACACACACCATTCCTGTGAAGCCCAGAAATTATTTTCTTAATTCAGAGGGATTGGTATTTTCCTTTGACTAACTTTATTTAACTGAGAGCCAGTGCTCCACACATTATGCTTGCCAAATTTTACATTCTCATCATTTCTATTCCTGTTCTTTGGGAGTAACATAGAAAAGTTCTTTTATTTTCAAGTTTTAAAATAAATAGGCCTTAGTTACATTAAGTAAATGATAGCTGTTAATAATTTCATCTGTGGTAGCATGGATGGAAGGCAGCTTGTTTTCATTCATATTAATCTTCAGGGCTGTTGTGATATTAAAATTGTTATTTGCATATGATTTTTCTTAATATGAATTTTTAAGGAAATCTTAATTTTGAGCAGATTCTACTATCAAACATCTTTACTCTTTCTTGGCAGCTCCATTTTCCTTTCTCTCTTTCTCTCTCTTTCTTTCTTTCTTTATCTTTGTTTTCTTTTCTTTTTTTTTTAAGTCTGGTATCCAATATAAGTCAGTTCCAATGTGAACAGAAAAACGGGGCTAGGAGGAACTTGTGATTCTGTCTGTGGTAAAGGAGGAAGCATCTATTAAAGCATTTGAAGTGTTGTGCTTGTGCCAGCTCTGACCCCATGAACACTACTGCTTGTCTCTTCCTCTGCTAAGAGATTTGGCAACAAGAACTTTAGAATGATATATACTTCTTAATGGTTAAATATTTTAATACTTTTGCACCTAAAGGGTGAAGAGATAGCTCAGTTGATAAAGCATTTCTACTAAATTCTGAGATGCAGAGTTCTTATGCTTAAAACCCAGGTTGGTGTAGAATCTCTTGTAATACCAGGAGTGATTAGATAACAGAGGCAAGATGGATAGCTACACTAGCAAAATTGTCGATGACAAGTTCAGCGGTGATGCTGATTCAACAAATAAAAAGAGAAAATTGATTAAGGAAGTCACTTGAATTCAACCTGTGGTTGCCACATGCACTTGCATGTATGTGTGTGCATATCACCACAAACATATACAATAATACATGCAAATATGCATGTGTGGGTTGATGTCTATATGCAGAGGATGGCAGACACAAGATAAGGCAAGGCCTGTGATTGGGTAGTGAAAAAGAAAGGTAGGCTGAGAATTTTAGAGACAGGACAGAAAGTAAAGAAAGAGAGAGAGAGTTGGAGAAGAATGGAAGATGGAAAAAGGGAAGGATGACCCATGTTTGTATAGTTTTAAATACCCACAGGTAGCTATGAAATCTTATAAAGGATGGATAATTACAGGTCAATTTGTTTTATCTAGGTGGACAGTTTATATCAATAACAATTAGCTCTGAGTTTATTGTGAGAATGTTTTGTGTGGTGAGAATTTACTTATATAAATCTGATTGATAAATTACAAGTCTCTAGAGTTGATTTTGCCAGGGCACAGGGATTTCTGACAGCTAAACATGAGTGGCCAGTCTTTGCATGGCGCCGGCATGGCAGAAACCTGCCATGGGAACTTAGCAAGTTGGGCAGAGAGGTTGGAAAACAAAGGATCAGAGAATTTACTGAGATGAGAACATCCCGCTGGTGCCATGTGGCCTGCTGGTGCATGGCATAGCATGGGATGGAAAAATCTTTATTTATAATTTAATGTTACATGCATGCATATCACACAAACATGCAAATGAAGAAAAGAAACTAAAATATCACATTCAGGGTTTGTACAGTACTTTGCAAACATCCCTAGCAGTCACAATTTACCTAAGAACATAGGGCAGGAAATAAGTTGATGATAACTGTTCCTTTTTTCCATTCCCTCGTTTAAACTTAGTGGTCAGTGTTTTCCTCTTTCTTCCTTTCTTTGTTCCTTCCTTCCTTCCTTTCTTTCTTTTCTTTCTTTCTTTCTTTCTTTCTTTCTTTCTTTCTTTCTTTCTTTCTTTGTTTTTGTTTCTATGATTCTAGAATTAATATTCCTTAATAGTGAGCAATCACTCTGAATACTTAAAGGATAATAAAGAGAAAACGTCTTTAATATAGGTCATACCTTGCTCTGCCTGATGCCAAAAAAGAAGCTGGCCTTGAATAGAAGAGTTCACTAACATGCACACACACACATACACACACACACACACACACACACACACACACACACACACACCAGACAAACACACATACATACAAACATACATACATACATACATACATACAAACATACACCATAGGCTTACACATTTCACATATGTAATCATCCTTAAATCTTGTTCAAGTTCCTCTCCTAGATTACACTTTGGACAAAGAAAGCAAATCTGTTCTCTTGGACAATGGAAGATGCCAGAAATATTCTTAAGTTAATTAGTGTTGTTATTTTCCAATACTTGCTACCTAGGTGCATGTTGCCCGCCTAACAAAACTACACTTTGCCAGGTTAGAACAGAGGGGACTTAATGGCAGAACAGGATTTAATGGTCTTTGTGACCCTGGGCTGCCAATTTGAGATGCCTGTTAGAGTCATGTTCCTTGATTTGAGGATGGATCTATTGGCCAATTTTAAGTGACAGTTGTCTCCCTTCATTGTAGTCATAAAGCCTTATTGTATATCAATCTTTGTGATCAAACATTACAGAAAAATTTACTCAGCAACTCTAAATTCCATTATGGTACAAAGTTATTTTTTTACAGTTTCTAACAAGTTTAGTTAGTACATTACATATATTCCAGTCATATTAGAGGCAGTACTCCTTTAGCTTAATTCTACTTTGTATAACTTAATAATCCCTAAGCAAGCTTATTAGTAAATTCTTCATAGTTGCAGTTATATCTCTTATACATCAGCACACCTTCTCAGATAAGAAGCCTTGGGTCCTCTAGTCTGTGGCAGTTACTCAGTTTGTCCTTGCCCCTTTTCAAATTTAGACTGATGAAGCATCTGATGATTAGTGTGTTGTTAATGTTCCTCTATAAAGACATTATTTTTAATAATAATTAGATAAAATACTATAATTGTCAATAATTGAAGAAAAAAGATGTTTTGCAGCTGGAATTTTTTTTGAGATGTCAGAATGCCAGTAAGCTTTATTATTTTTGACTTCATTTCTTCTTCCCTTTTTCACTATATTCCCCCAGTGACTTTTTCACCTTCTTCCCTGTCATTTCTGTATACATAAAGATATCATAGGTTAATCTAGAATGACATTTCTTAAGTCAGATTCACTTCGAATTTTTAAAATCACTTCTATTATATTTTATGTATTTGTTGTATTACATAGTAAGTGTGGGTGGGTGTGCAAGTACATACATAGGTGTATAAACATTTGTGTGGATGCATACATACATGTTTGTATGTGTGTGATAACATGCATCTGTGTGTATATAGGTCAGATTCCATAAGTAGACATCAGAAAACAACTTGTGGGAATTAGGTATTTCCTTTTACCACAGAATAGGCTTGAAACCAAACTCCTTAATCTTCTCAGTCCTCTCCATAGATTTCTAAAATTTTGGAACAAAATTTCTTGACATGTCTTGGGAATCACAAATTCATCTTATATATGGTTATTCAGTAAGCTTTTAAAAGCCATCTATCTCACGTACCTTAACCAGGGAATTTCAAATGTGAGTTACTTAATTTCCGTCACTTATTTTATCCAGTCTATGTGTTTCCTTAAAAATAAATGACTAGTTTACACTTTGTAATTAATAACCATCCCTAGACAGATGCTTTAATATCAATCAGTATCTCATCTTTCCTCAAATTGATGTGCAATAAGGAGTGCATTGATGAGTGAATCTGTGTGAGGAAAACACTCTGATTGTGGGGCTGTAAGTGTGCCTTCCTCCTTTGTCCATTCAACATGTTTCTGTTGAAGAATGGTCTACTATATGCAAAATTGCTTCTCCTTCCCATATTCGCCACTCATTTTTTTACATGAGCATGGATTCTTGGAGAGTTATCCCATGTCTGGTAATTATAAAATGTCAGGTTTGTTTTATTTTTCTTAACTACTCCCCGTGGTTTGATCATCTTTCCTAGTTGACGTGTAGGTCATCCTGATATACCCTTTGTTGCGTTTTTTAAATCATTTGTTGATATTTGTGTTCCCCATATTTATGGATCTTGTATCATGCTCCCTTTCCCAATTCTAGTATGAACCTGTTTTTCTGTCTGTTTCAGGAGATATCTGGAGACCTGTATGTGGTTTTTCCTGTTGGGAAAGTCTTCCTTACTCTCCATGTCTCTTATAGGTTTATATTTCACCGATTAGATACAAAGATCACTACGTAATATGATTTTCTGCCTAAGTTTCTTGTTTTATTCACTTATATATGCTTTATAGAGACTATAACTTCTTGGTAAATGAGGGTCTACATTTGCTCCCCTCTACTATATAAATAAAATAGTTCTCGCTCTCTCAGTGGATAAATATTGACCTCTTCTGAAATATAGACCACACATAGTAGAAATGCATATAGAAAAAAAGGTCATAAACTCAGAGTTCATATCAAGTAACTACAATGTGTTATATGAAATTCTTGTGATTTGGTGGTCAGTCCTTACTGATAATGTTAGTTCAACCTTTTTGGATCTATATAAAGTTGTACTTTAATAAAATGTTAGAAGCTTGACTTTAGTTGTTTCCATAAAAACATTCTTTCTCCTTATATCACCTTAGCATGCCTGTATAAAACATTAATCTGAGGAAAATTGTTCTCAATATCTAATATATTTATTTCTTAAAATATCTAATTTGAAGTTCATTTTATATTTTCAATTTAAGAATTTATTTTCTTCCTTTAAAAGTAATAGCAAATTCCTTTAGTATGTGATGATCATATATTAAAAAAATGCTTTTAGGCTGAAGAGATGTCCCAGTGGGTAAACCATTTTCCTCACAAGCATGATTGCATGAACTTGAACAACCAGCACCCATCCATGTAAAGCTAGATGCATTTAGCCATTGTTGGAACCCCATAATTCTACAACCTAGATGGGACATAAAAGGGAGAATATCTACAAGTTCATGGATCAGTTATCCTAAGATTGATAGCATCAAACAAGAAAAAGTCCTGCCACTCATAAAATGGAAGATAAGGAATACATACACACACACACACACACACACACACACACACACACACACACACACACGCATGTGCACACACATGGGTACACCTAGAAAAGTCACTCTAAATACAATCTCTACTGTATGCATACTCATGTAACATATTCATAAAGATATGCGATGTTGTCATTCCATATATATTAATGTATGCAATTTCTTAATAATTTTACATCTCAGTTTATTTAGAAATACAATTCTCAATAGAATGTACTAGTTAAATATGTTCATTAGAGCTAAGTACTTATCCTCAGAAGATATCTTAATGTTACACACTATAAATTTTTTCTATAAAGTCATCTTTTCCAAGTTTATTTTCATCTCAAGATAGATCCTTTGAAATACAGTTCATTACTACCAATGCAATTGAAAATATGTTTTGTTGAAAATAAGTGTTGGATTTATTTTGCTGTTTTTTTTTTCTTTATGCTCTCTTGAAAGTATCAGTTTTTCTAAACTGCAATCGGAACCTTTGACCTTTTAATGGAATTGGTTTTGCTAGAATCTAAGTCCATGCTGCCTACTATTATAAACTTTTACATTCTTCCTACTGGTTGAAATCTTAGGCACTGCTGGCCACTTTTTAAAATAACAATTTCAATTAACATAGTCTCTAAATTTTATTGACATAGATTTATTTCACCATGGTAAGAACTAAAATATTTAGTTGCGTTTGCAAGAATCTCTTGTAACTGGTGAGATGAGAGACTCTGTAATTTCCAGTTTAGAAACAGACACTTTCTTATTGTTGAGAAGCAATAGCTTTTTTTAATGCTTTGCTTTACCTTCTAAGACTTGACATTGCTTGTGAGAAAAAATATCTATGTCCTCTACCTCTCACATCTGAGATGCTAAGATAATATGTGGGTATGGATACGTTGCTGTCCAAGTCCTGGATTTCATCCACACCTTTGTTTCTTAATGTGTCGGCACTGCTACACCTTTGCTTTCACCTGCAGGAGAAGTTTCCCTCAAGGAAATGATTTCTGTGACTTTGCTTTGTACATGCCAGGTTTCAGAAAATGCAATGAGGCCACCAGGAATAAGTCATTCCAGTCTGGAGCAAGTCAAATGCAGGACTTGGAAGATTAAATGTGGACTTCGCCTGGAAGTTTTTCCTGTGTGAGCTGGCTCTCATTAAATCCAAAGTTTTTATGCAAGTTGCCAAGGGATAAAACCAATCAAAAGCCCTACCCAGCGCTAAAGCTTGTGAAATACAATGTGCAGCAGAGCAACATACACACAATGGCATATACAATGGTACTTATATCTTGTGGGTCATTAACAACCACCAAATTGGAGTTAAAACTCTCTCAATAAATGGGAAATCTGTACCTAATTCTATAATCCTAGCCAGTTACCTGTGACTGAGGTAATGAACCTAGTGAGAAAATGTACTATTGCCACATCCTGAAAGAAGTGTAATTACTAACACCAATCTAAATATTTATTCTTATATGCACAGATAATTGTAGCTCTCACCCCTCATCAAAGAAGCTTATTTTTGCAGCACATAACAACCATTACAGAAATCCACAAACTAGTCAAAATACAGAGAACATATTAAGAACTAGGTGGCAGCCCAAGTTCACACATGGACATTGCAACTTCTATATCTCACGTTCTGGTGACGTGGTAGAAGAGGAGGCAGAAAGATTTTAAGAGCCAAAGGATCAGTATATCTATTTTCATATAGCATCTTCTAAACATACATTTTCTACACATATATGTATAACAGGGCAACTGCTCCCATAAAATCTCAATAATATCATGATCAAAACAAGACCAGAACAGTGGTGACACCAGTTGACATGGCATTGCATATGAGAGAAACTCCACAAGGCCTCATACCTAGATGAAAAGCTAAGGTACAATCCATATGACCAGTTAGCCAATTCCAAGGAGCTAGCCTGAAACACATATCCTTATGAGCAACACTAAAGAAACTCATCAGGTTTCATTTATTCTCTCTCTCTCTTTCTCTCTCTCTCTCTCTCTCTCTCTCTCTCTCTCTCTCACACACACACACACACACACACACACACAAACACACACACACCACACCACTCCACACCACACCACACAGTATAATATCACAAAAATCCACTAGCATTCGAGGTCCTCACTTTTGCAAACCCAGCATTTTACCCACTGAGTCATCTCCTTATCCCTCATTTATTTTTTCTGTTTGATTTAGCATCAGGCATGCACACTCACAGGATAAATTTCAGAGACCAAATCTGCTGGGTTAAGTTGCACAGCCTAGATTCTCCTGAGAGCTGTGAATTTATCTGTATAGCCAATGTGGTATTAGTAGCTGGCAACATGGAGCTATGTACAATACTTAGCACTTAGTAGTGAGATGCTTTTCATTCTTTCTCTCTCAATTGTGTTTGTAGTCACAATTGGCTGCTGTAGAAAAATGTCAAAATAAGGTCTGGTAACCCTTTTTTCATCTACACAGACCAATGATGGACTCTCCTAGTTCCAGAAATTCTCAGAAGATTGGATGGGATATGAGAGATGCCTCTGACTTCAGCTGAGAGGATGGAGAGATGGCTGGGTGTTTTACAGGTGTATTGTAAGTGTTATAATGAGGTTGAACAAAGGAAAAGAGCAATGAGGGATGAGATGTGAGAGGCCTTTAGAATCCCTGGCCCCCAAATCAATTTTATTCTTTGACAAGTTTGGAGATGCTGCCAATGAAATGCCGCCATTGTTCAACTTAAACTTTAGGTTCATGTTTCTGGTTTCTGTGTTGACAGTAGCATCCAAGAAGATAGGAGATAAAACAAAAACACTCATAGTGAAAGTGATTATGACTTGGAGCAGGGTGGACAAAGACACTTCCTCTCTCTTTTATACAAATACATTCATATTAGGTGATGCATATTTCCTGCTATATGATTACATGAAGTGAGAGGATAGGATATATGTATACATCATACTATCCTCTGCTCAAGTCGAACAATAGGCACATCTATCAAATCAAAATATTTTCCCGTGTTTCTTTCTATAGTTTGAAACTCTTTGATTCTGTTCTAGATTTTTGTTTTCTAGAAATTTTGTAATAACTGCATTGAACATATGGCCTAGATTAACAGTTTTAAGTGCACAATGTAGATATATTAAATACTTTCTCACATTCTATGCCAATATCTTTGAAGGATGGAGAGGCTAATTTAGCTCATAGTTTGAAGATACAGACTAGCACAGCTGAGAGAATAAGGTGGTGGAAGGTCAAGTCCATAATCAGAAAGGAAGAGACAGATGTTAGTGCTCAGCTTGTTTTTTCTGATTCAGCCTAGATACTAGCCTATGGGTTAGGGTCACCTGTAGGTGAGATAGGTGATCCCAACTAAATGATCAAACACAAATCTTCTTTAGTAGGTATGCCAGGAGAATTGTCTTCAAAGTGATTCTAGGTCGTAACAATTTGACAGTTAATTATCACCATGGTCTCACTAAATATATTCT
This sequence comes from Rattus norvegicus, assembly GCF_021556685.1. NCBI lineage: Eukaryota > Metazoa > Chordata > Mammalia > Rodentia > Muridae > Rattus > Rattus norvegicus. Next base: position 18,481,022 of record NC_141546.1, on the reverse strand, counting down.
ACAGTACATTGTACAATGGCTCTCTATAACTTACAAATTTTTCCACAGCTAATTCTGTAAATAGTTTTGAGATTAAAGTTTATGAATTTTTATAAATATGCAAGGAAGAAGAGAATTAGGCCATATCAGTGACAAATGAGCTTCTATGCTCTGAAACTTTCAAAGCTAAATACAGAACCCATTTGGGGGAAAAATATCTTATTTCAGATAAAAAAGTTTGTATCACTACCATACCTATAAATGACATAAAAATAATAAAACAGTTGATGTATATGCTTATACTGCAATAGAGGGCATTGAATTTATGCAATTATGAATGGGAGGAGATGTAAGTCATGTACCAGTGTCAGCATTAGCGCAAACTTGTCTGCTGTCTATCAGTGATTACAAAGAAACCCTAGACTTTGAATTGCCTATTTTGGCCGTGAAGATTGAAGGAATCAGATGAGATAATTTTAAGTATGTATGTGGAATTATTATGGGCTCTACCTCCCTTAGAAGCCAGGCACAGGCAAATAGATATTCCAACATTTTGCTTTCCTGTTATTTGCTACATCCATAATAGTTATTTAGGGTGGTCTTAACATCTATTTTCCATATTTATTGTGAAGAACCAGGCTCAGCTTGGAGATGGGTTATAATAGAAGGAGTGTCTGAGAGGGTCAAAAAGAACAACTTGAAGTCAAATCAGGGATCCAAGCTGACAACCTGTGCACTGCTTCATACAGCTCTTCCATTCGCCTACTCTCTGTATTCTGCGTCCTCTTTGGAGATTTTTCTGTCAATATTCTACTTATTATAAACAGCATACCTGTTTGTCCATGTCCTGCTTTGTTGTGTTTGAGAGTTCTCCAAGAAGTTCTCTCTTTTTATGCTAAAACATTTTCAGGATAGATCATTTCCTGTAGAACAATGGCTCAATCTTTCATTTTTCATATCACTTCAATCATTTACTCCAGTTGTTCCTGCTGTGTTTGGATATTCAGTATTTGCTTTGGTGGGAGAACTGGGCACTGATTATGCCAAGAAGTCTTGGTTTCTGTTGTTTAGGTTCTTGCTCTTGCCTCTTGTCATCAGCTTGCTTCTGGTGTTAGCTTGTCTTGTTGTCTCTGACAGTGGCTTGGCCCTCCTGTAGGCCTGTGTGTCAGCACTCATGTAGACCTGTTTTCTTCCAGCCAGATCTGGGAACATAGAGCTCTGCTCCTTGGTGTGTAGGTGCTTCTGGCAATTGACTTTCAGCTCTTGGTGCAGGCAGAAAACCGAAGGGTCCTGCCACTGACTGCTCATAGGTCTCTGTGGCCAGGGGCTACAGATGACACTAGGTGATTTCCTCTTGGTCAGAAATGTAGGCAGAAAGTAGTTGTCTCCTTTGAGTTCTCAAGAGTGTCTGCACTTCTGAGGGTCCATCTTCCACCACACCGCACATCTGACTTTTTATTTTGGTTCTGAGAATTAAATTCTAGCCTTCTTATTTACAGCAACATTTTACCACTTAAGTTATCTCTTCAGTCCCCTCCTTATTATTTTTGTTTCTCTTACATAGCCTAGTTGATAGAAGAGTTACATTGCTCAGTGGTGTGACTGATGGATATATGAAGTCCTCTCATTTTTACCAAGGATACCCTTATATTTAAAGAATAGGTATTGATCTGAATTTATGTAATTCGTATCTGGAGCATCCCTATACCCTTAGGATCAAATCAGGCATCAGAGTTGATCCCACAAAGGCACTGTTATACAAAACAATTGCTTTTACAGTAACTTCAGGATTAATTGCCATCTCTGGGTAGGAATTCATGCCTACCAACAGAGCTTCAACTTCTTCCTCTATTTTATGATTCAGAGATGTTTGAATGCATAAGTAGGATGAACAAGCAGACTAGTAATTTATGGTTTGGTATTTAATTCTGTATTCACACCCCAAGAGTTTTCTTCATAGACCAAAATTATACAGCAGAGTTCAAATACACAGAAAACATACTGCAAAAATGACTTGCCATGTGTGTCAATGAGATGTTTCCTAGCTCTTCAAAAATCATCAAACCAACTCTAATCTGTTACCATTGACACATATATGTACTGATTTACAGACACACATACATACAAATAGACAAGGTTTATGGTCCTTGTTTCCAACTTTACCAGAGTAATGCTGATAAAGTCCAGGTCGTACAATTTTAATACGCTAGCTCTTTATGTTTCTACTTGCCCCCTTTGTGATTTGGCTCCTGTTTGGTTATTTGAAACTTCTCCTACCATCTTGAATATTTATAAATTTATACATTTCTTAGTGAGTATGTTCTTGTTGGAGTAAGGGTGGCCTTACTGGAGCCTAGGCTAGGTGTGTCTTCTCCCTGTCTTTTTTTTCCTGCCTGAAGATCAATATATAAAGTTGTTAGCTACTTCTTTAGCACCATACGTGCAGCCATGCTCACTGTAATGATAAGAGACTAATTTCTAAGACTAAAAGCATTAATTACCTGTGTTCCTTTATGTGATTTCCCTTGTTCATGGTGTCTAATCAGAGAATTAGAGCACTGACACTACCTTAAGCTGCTCATTGTGGATGTAGGATGCACTAAAAATCACTGAAAGAACAGGCATTTGCTTTGAGATTGTTAATTGATAACTATGTTGTTGAATAAGAAAAACATATTAAAAATTAGGGAATATAACTGTTTGAGGAAGCCTTTAGTTACTTTATCATCCATTCAACAAACTGAAGCTGATGATCTCACATGTTAGGCAGTTGCCAATTACTAAGGGCAGGAAAGAAAACGAATATGACACCATCTGTCTTTTCACAAGGCAGGTGGTACATAGTAAGGAGGTAGGAGCAACATTCTGTATACAACATGTGAAAACTGCTTGAATAGCATGGGTTTGGACCAAAAGATGTGTGATAATGTGAAGGGATTGTCTGCATAGCAGCACTTAGGATCAGAAAAAGAATGAGCTTCTGGGCATGTCTTAGAGGAAACATCTAGAGGAAGACCAACCCTAACTGTGGACTGTACTTTTCCCTAGACTGGAGTCCTGGAGTACAAAAGAAGAGAATGTGAGCTGAGCACTAGCATTCATCCCTGTCTGTTTTCTGATAGTATACAATGAGTTCAGCTGCAAAAATATTCTGTTGCCATGCCTTCCCCACCATGATGGACTGTACTTTCAAACTGTGAACTAAATTAATTTCTTGCTTTAAATGGTTTTCTCAGGAATTTTGTCACAACAAAGAGAAAAACAAATTTGTAAGAGGGAAATTGTCCATTCTGCCCAAGGAAAGAAGGTAATGGGAAGTTCTATGGGCATCAAATGTCACCTCAATCCAAAAGTTACATTGGTAGAAATTGAATTAGGTAGAAAACTTTAGATTAGTCAGAAGTGCAAGTAGGGGAAGGGTTTTGGATGGTCACTAGTTTTAGGCTGAAGGCAAAGTAGCCATGTAACTAGAACCTTTTATTTATTCTCAGACATGATGACAGACATTAAATTTATACTATCGGCTGCTGTGAAAACTCTTTGCTTCCCTTAAAACAGTTTCAAAAATTAACTTACAAGATTTTATGCTATTTTTACAATCAAGCCAGTCATGAGTATAAAACAGCAGCCATATTCCAAAATTTCCTGTAGTCCACTGATGACATCCATTGAAATATAAGATAGACTTTGCCACAGCTTAAGGAATCTCTGACCCCATAAGTCATACTCTGAGCTTAAGCAGAGGCATATTTAAAGCAGTTTCTATTTTAATAATGTTTAAAGTTCAGATATTCTTGTAGCTTGGAACATGCTGCCACAACATAGACTTGTTTAGTAAATCCAGCATTTGACAGAGGAAATTAAGAAAGGCCTCATGCTGGAGCTTTTTCTGACCTTTTCCATTGTGCAGGCATCCTGTCCTAGACCTCCTCTAAAGAAAGTCAAATAAACCCCCATGAATATTCCACAATTGGATGATAAAATCTAGGAATCTATTGTCCTAAAATAAGGCATAAATACAGGAAGGTTGTTATCTTCCATGTAATGTGAAGGTCAGCTCTGCAGAAAAAAGCTCTTGCATTGTATGGAAAAGAAGAAAATGCTATTAAGAGCATCCATTCATCAATGAAGAGTCTGAAGATCGCTCTCCTTAGTCTCTTCTTTTTTGTGTAGCCTTCCAGCAGAAATGAAGATACTCTAAAAATAGTCTTGTACCTTTGACTAGCAGATAGCTAAGATAATGGTTACTAAGAAATTGATGGAAAGGAATGTATAAAACCCTGATGCCAGCTGCAAGAGGAGCCAGCGTCCTGGAAAAAAAGACTTCAAGAATACTGGAAACTTAGTAGAAACCTGATGGATAGGACCACACCCTATATCTGGATCAGTACTAGAGGGTGTGACAGTATCTATCTATTCATCTTCTCATTGTAGATAGGTTTAATGAATCTTCTAACTTTGTTTTATCACTATGTTTCTTTAATTGGCTTACCAAGGATAGGTGGCCAAGTTTGGCTTGCTCATGTTGCTAGACCCAGGCTTTGACTACAGTGTTATATCACAACTTTTACATTTCTGTATGCCTGTTTATACTTAATTGAAGTTAAAAATATCAGATTACACTCATTTTCTAATGAGTTTATAGAGGCTTTGATGTCACATATACCTGTTTTATACAAAAATGTTCTATTGTTCCTTAATCTGTCTTGACCTTACCAAGGAGTAAGAAAGTTTTGTCTACTCCTAGTATACTTAATTGGTTCATCTACCTAGCCATAGAGACCAACCTGTGTTTTTTCTTCTTCCTTTTTTAAATTCTTTTTCTAGCATTTTTACAGTTGTTATTTTATCCCTGTCAACTGATACTGAGGAACATGAATGCTGAAATCCTGTATTATGGATTATATATTAAAAACAAATAGTACAACAACACTTTGAATCACCTTTGGGTCTTCAAACACCTTCTGCCAATTTCTTCTGATAAAACGACCAATAAGTTATAAGCTGCCATATTTTTTAACATCATTGTCCCCAGAACTCTGTTTGAATAGATTTGGTCAACATCTTGAATGTTTGGGGAAGTGCAGCCATCTTTGCAAGCTAGGAACAGTTCTTCGTATCAGAGCATGTCTTTAAAGAGAAAAACAGAAGCTCAGCACTTTAACTGTTGTACATATGTATGTACATTTTTGTGTGTGTATAGTTAGTTATACATGCATTTGTAATTGAAGGGCAAGATGTCAGCAATTAAAATCTGGCACTCTTCTAGCTGCTTTGTATCATGCTATGTAATAGAGAATCAGCAAGGGGTGAACTGGCCTCAAAGAATAAATGTCAGGCCTACTGGAGAAGAAAGAGACACTCTAGTGAGCTGCCAGACAAAGATCAGCATTTTGCAAGGATATTTTTAAACACTGAGCATCTTTTTGATTCAAAATAAATAAACACAGTAAATTAAAAATTCACCCTGTGAAACCTGTCACTATCAAAACAGAAGTCAAACATTGCTGGAAGCTCTTACAGCACCTGGAAGCCTGGTCCACCATCTTATTCCTCAGTCAGAAGAAATCTCAATGCACCTACTACAATTTCTTTGAAAACTGCAGGGGCAGATGTTAACAGAGCTCACATTCAACCTAGAAGGATGTATATTATGTAAGAAAGCTTTCATCTAGTGGCAGAGAGATAACCAGTAAACTTGCTTGCTTATACCACCATGTTATTTATGTACATGTTCATTCACATTCCAATAATTTTTTTCTAGCATTGTCATTGCTTTCTAAGAAAACTCTCAGTGAAAGCAAAACAACCTGTGATCTAATCTCTGTTCAATAAGTAAGGCATGCCCAGGCTTCTGCTGACCATCCCGACAGTGAATGTACAGAGAAAAACATGTATCTTTTTAGCTACAGGTCATCCAGCATGCCCTGCAGGTTCATGGAGGAACCTAGCCTCAAAAACTGTTGAAGAGTAAAAAACAAATATGCTCAATGGAATCCACATTTGTACATATGAGCATGTGCAACTACACACATTCGCACAATACACACACACACACACACACACACACTCCACACACAATGTACAGACACTATAAACTACACACATGCATACACACACACCATACACACACATAGTTAAATACATACATACATACATACATACATACATACATGCATGCATACACACACACATACCAAAAATACCACATACTATACATGAACACATATGCACACTTCCAAAAACAACCTCCCATGCTGTAAAAGTGGCTATTGTCAAGGGAAAAATTTTCCCAATTAAACGTGTATTTAGTATCTACTATAATATATGGCAACATTTCTCACAACAACTGTCTTAAACACTACAGTATACTTGAAAAAGTATATGACTAAGCTGTTGAATAGATGCCTACATAGGTGGGTTTAAAATTTCAAGTATCACGAGAGAGATATATCTTTTTAAAATACATTCTTCATTGTGCATAGTGAAAAATATCATATGAACTAAAAATGACCTTCTAGTTTCTGTCTGTACTTGGAGATGATCCAGTCCCATACCTCTCTGTACCCAAATCCCATAAGGGAGGGAGCTGGATTTTCAGAAGTGTGGAAAATACTGAGAGGTCAGGGAACATCACTACTTCTGCTCAAATTCCTGGCCCAAGAGGAAACTGCCTAGAGCCCTCTGGACAGAGGAACCCAAGCAGTCAGAGAGTGGATCTTTCGGGTCTCTGCCTCCTCACACAGCTGAAAGCCAGTCACAAGAAGTTCTGACACACCTTAGAGCGGACGTAAGAACAACTCTTCTGCTCGCATGCTTTGCACGGAGCCCCTAGAAAGACAAACACAGGAGCAGTCTGGGACAGGAACCTTCTGATTCCTGCCTGTGCAAAACCAGCTAACTCCAGAGACAACCAAATGGTGACAGGCAAGCACAGGAACCTAAGCAGCAGAAGCCAAAACTAATGACATCTTCAGAGCACAGTTCTCCCACCAAACAAATACTGGCTATCAAAAGGCACCAGAAGAGCAAGATTTAGATTTAAAAATCACATCTCATGATGACGATTGAGGACTTTTAAAAGGACATAAATAACTCCCTTGAAGAAATGCAGGAAAACACAGGTAAACAAATAGAAGTCCTTAAAAAGAAAACAAAAAAATTCCCTTAAAGAATTATAGGCTAACAAGCAAACAAGTAGAGGAATTGAACAGAACCATCCAGCATTTAAAAACGGAAATAGAAACAATAGAAATCACAAAGGGAGACAAACCTGGAGATAGAAAACTTATGAAAGAGATCAGTAGTCACAGACACAACCATCAACAACAGAATACAAGAGATAGAAGAGAGAATCTCAGGGGCAGAAGATAGCAAAGAAAACATTGACACAATCATCAAAGAAAATGTAAAACACAAAAATCTCTTAAGCCAAAACATCCAGTTTATCCAGGATACAATGAGAGGATCAAACCTAAAGACAGTGGGTATAGAAGTAAAGGAAAAAGGTCAAGTAACATATAAAGGCAGACCTATCAGAATTACCTCAGACTTCTCACCAGAGACTATGAAAGCCAGAAGATCCAGAACAGATGTTATCTAGACCGTAAGAGAACACAAATGCCAACCTAGGCTACTATATTCAGCAAAACTCTCAATTAACAAAGATGGAGAAACTAAGATATTCCATGACAAAACCAAATCTACACAATATTTTTACACAATTCCAGCCCTACAAAGGATCATAGATGGAAAACTCCAACACAAGGAGGGAAACTACACCCTAGAAATATCAAGCAAGCAATCTTCTTAAAATAATCCCAAAAGAAGAGAGCCAAACAAACATAACTCCACTTCTAACAACAGCAGCAAAAAATAACAGGAAACAGCAATCATTCTTACTTAGTATCTCTTAACACCATTGAACTCAATTCCTCAATAAGAAGACCTAGAATAACAGACTGCATACATAAAGAGGACCCAGCATTTTGTGCATATGGGAAGAACACCTCAGTGTCAAAGGCAGACACTGCCTCAGAGTAAAAGGCTGGAAAATAATTTTCCAAGCAAATGTTCTGAAGAAACAAGCTGGACTAGCCATTGTGATATCAAAAAAAAATTGAATTTCAACCAAAAGTTCTCAAAAATAATGAGGAAGTACACTTCATATCCATCAAAGGAAAAATCCACCAAATTGAACCCTCAATCCTTAATATCTATGCTCCAAATGCAAGGACATCTATATTCATAAAAGAAACCTTACTAAAGATTGAAGCACACATTGCATCTCACCCCATAATAGTGGGAGATTTCAACACCCAATCTCATCAACAGACAGATCGTGGAAAAAGAAAATAGACAAAGACATAGAGAAATTAACATAAGTTATGAACCAAATTAATTTAACATATTAATAGAACATTTCATTCTAAAACAGAAGCATATAACTTCTCCTCAACACCTCATGATTCCTTCTCTAAAACTGACCACATAATTGGTCATAAAACAAGTCTCAACAAATACAAGAAGATTGAAATAATCCCAAGAATCCTATCAGATCACCTTATACAAATTCTTTTCTTCAATAACAAGAAAAACAAGGAAGTTCACATATACATGGAAGCTGCACAATTCTTTACTCAGTGGCACCTTGGTCAAGGAAGAAATAAAAAAAAGAAATTAAGGAGTTTTTAGAATTTAATGAAACTAAGGTCCAACATCCCCAAAGGTATGGGACACAATGAAGGTAGTGTTAAGAGAAAAAGCTAGATCTGACTGTCACCAAAACAAAATTGGAGTGAGTATACACTCCAACATACCTGAAAATTCTAGAACAAAAAGAAGCAAATTTACCCAAATTTCTACTTGAAATCAACCAAGTAGAAACAAAAAAGACTATACAAAGTATCAACAAAACAAGGAGCTGGTTCTTTGAGAAAAACAACAAGACAGATAAACCCTTAGCCAGACTAACAAGAAAGAACAAAGAGTGTATCCAAATTAACAAAATCAGAAAGGAAAATGGAGACATAAAAACAGAATCTGAGGAAATTTCCAAAAAATAATCAGATTCTACTACAAAAATCTATATTCAACAAAACTGGAAACTTTGGATGAAATGGACAAATTTGTACAGAGATACACAGTACCAAAGTTAAATCAGGATCAGAGAAACCATCTGAAAAGTCTTCGAAATCCTAAATAAATAGAAGCAATTATTAAAATTCTCCTAACCTAAAATGGCCTGGATCAAAAAGGTTTAGTATGGAACTCTATTAGACCTACAATGAAGACCGAATATAAATAGTCTCCAACTACTCCACAAAATAGAAACAGAAACAGCACTACCAAATTCCATCTATGAAGCTGCACTTATGCTAATACCCCAAAGACCCAACAAAGAAAGAGAACTTCAGACCAACTTGCATTGTGAATATCGATGCAAAAATTCTCAATAAAATTCTTTCAAACCAAATCCAAGAACACATCAAAAATGATCGTCCATCATGATAAAGTAAGCTTTGTCCCAGTGATGCAGAGATGGTTCAATATACAGAAATCTGTCAATGTAATCCACTAAATAAACAAGGTCAAAGAAAGAAAACACATGATCACTTCATTAGAGGCAGAAAGCATTTGACAAAATTCAGCACCCCTTTATGTTAAAATTCTTGGAAAGATCAGGAACTAATCATAGTAAAATTAACACATAGAAAACCAATAGCCAACATCAAACTAAATGGAGAAAAACTTGAAACAGTCCCACTAATATCAGTGACAAGACAAGGATGCCCTCTTTCTCCCTACTTACTCAATATAGTACTCAATGTCCTAGCCAGAGCAATCAGAAAAACAAAAGTCAATGGGATATACATTAGAGAGGAAGAAGTCAAAGTATCACTACTCAAAGGATACACAGGTTGAGAAAGAAAATATGGAAATGATACCGTTCACAATAGTCCCAAATAACATAAAATACCTAGGTATGACATTAACCAAGCAAGCGAAATATATGTATGACAAGAACTTGATGTCCTGAAGAAAGAAATTAAAGTTCTCAGAAGACTGAAACATCTCCCATGCTCATGTATTGGCAGGATTAATGTAGTAAAAAATGATCATTTTGCCAAAAGCTATCGACAGATTCAGTGCAATGCTCATCAAGATTCCAACTCAATGCTTCACAGAGTTAGAAAGAAAAATTTGGAAATTCGTTTAGAATAACAGAAAACCCAAAATAGCGAATCCACAGACCACAGGAAGCTCAAGAAGAAAGATGACCAAAATGTGGATGCTCCCACTCCTTCTTAAAAGGGGGAAAATAACCTTAGGAGGGGTTATGGAAGCAAAGTATAGAGTAGCAACTCAAGGAACGGCCATTCAGAGCCTGCCCCACATGTGGCCCGTATATATACAGCCACCAGAATTAGATAAGATTGATGAAGCTAAAAAAAAGGGACTGAATATAGTTCTGTCCTGAGAGACACATCCAGAGCATGTCCAATACAGAGGCCAATGGTAGCAGAAAACCACTGAACTAAGAACAGGACCCCCTTGGGGGAATTAGAGGAAGGATTGAAAGAGTTGAAGGAGCTTGCAATACCATAAGAACAACAATGCCAAACTACCAGAGATTCCAGGGACTAAACCACTACTGAAAGTCTATGCATGGACTGACTCAGGGCTCCAACTGCATATGTAGCAGAGAATAGCCTTCTTGGGATACCAGTGGAAGGGGAAGCACTTGGTCCTGCCAAATTTGGACCCCAGTGCAGGTGAATAAGGGGAGACAATAAGGGAGATGTATGGGGGTAATACAGGTATTAGGGAGGGGGATGGGAGGGGCTGGGGCCTTATGGACAGGAAACCGGGAAGGGGAATAACATTTGAAATGTAAGTAAAGAAATATATCTAATAAAAATTATAAAAAAGAAAAGAAAAAAACTGAGGTGACAACAGATGCTGGTGAGGATGTGGAGCAAGAGGAAGACTCTTTCATTGTTGGTGGGGTTGCAAGTTGGTACAAGCACTCTGGAAATCAGATTGGAGGTTCCTTAGAATATTGGACATTGCACTACCTGAAGACTCAGTTACACCACTCCTGGGCATATATCCAAATGATGCTCCAACCTCCAATAAGCACAGACGCTCCCCTTTGTTCATAGCAGCCGTATTTATAATAGCTAGAAGCTCGAAAGAACCCAGATGTCCCTCAACAGAGGTAAAGATACAGAAAATGTGGTGCATTTACACAATGGAGTACTACTCAGCTATTAAAGACAATGACTTCATGAAATTCCTAGGCAAATGGATGGAACTAGAAAATATCATCCTGAGTGAGGTAACCCAGTCATAGAAAAACAGATATGGTATGCACGCCCTGGTAAGTGGATATTAGCCCAAAAGCTCAAATTACCCAAGATGCAATCTATAGAACAAAGGAAGCTCAAGAAGAAGGAAAAACAAAGTGCAGGTGCTTCACTCTTTAAAAGCAATATTCATAGTAGGTGGTACGGAGACATAGTCTAAAGCAGAGACTGAAGGAATGACCATTCAGAGCCTGCGCCATGTGGGAGTCCAGCCCATGCACTTACAGCAGCCAAACCCAGACAACCTTGCTAATGCCAAGAAGTGCATGCTGACAGGAGCCTGATATAGCTGTCTCCTCTGAGAGGCCCTGCCAAAGCAGACAAATACAGAAGTAAATTCTAGTAGCAAACCATTGAACTGTTAATATGGTCCCAATTGGAATAGTTAGAAAAAGGATTTAAAGAGTTGAAGGGACTTTCAACCCCATAAGAACAACAATACCAAGGAACCTGAACTCTCTGGGCCTAAACAACTACCCAAAGTGTACATACACATGGAGAGATCCATGCCTCCAGCTGTATATATAACAATGGATGGTTTTGTTGGGCACCAGTGGGAGCAGAAGCCTTTGGTCCTGTCAAGGCTGAACACTACCCCTCATAGTAGGGGAATGCCAGGGAAGGCAGGTGGGAAGGGGTGGGTGCTTGGGAAGGGGAAACACCCTAATAGAAGAAGAGGAAGGGAGGATGGGATAGTGGGTTTATGGTTGGGAAACCAGAAAAAGGAATTATATTTGAAATGTAAATAAAAAATCCAATACATAAATAAAAATAAAAAACAAAAAAATTAAGTCATAAATAATTTTATTTAAATATCATAATAGGAATCATAGACTCAAATCAGGATAAGTCAATCATGACCAAGTAGGTGCCCCCTAAGGATATTATCCACATGACTATACATCACACAGAATGTTCCTCAGTGTTTTTTCTCAGGAAAACTCACAAATGTACTCAGTTTTGCTCTTGTACCCAGAGATATTACATGGGCCGCTTAAGATGGAGACAGAAAATGTTATGATAAGTCATGGAGAAATTGCTGTTCTGTCTAGGTGTGACAAAATGTTTCCCAATTCAATCTATGCTTCCCTCTCCCTGAACACTAGGAGCTGAAGTTTGGAAAAGAGTAATAGGATGAATAGATATTCTACTCTTCTGAGATTAAATGAAGTTGTGACAGAACTGCTACAGGCATTCCTGTACATTTTATAAACCCAGCATTACTAGTCTAGTACTGCTTGTGAATCCACCATGTAGAATCTGTATACCTAAATTATCTACAAATAAATCATCCACCCATACTTTATCTGAAATGATCTATTTGGAGTATGTATCAGATGCTACAGATACTAAGAAAAGTTGTCAAAGTCTTCGAAACCTTACAGTCACTGGATAGAAAGTGACTATGTTCATCAACCATGAGAACCTTGGTGCCAAAAACATGCCATTAAAAATGATTCTCAACTTGATTCAGTTTAGAATTCCCAAGAAAACAAAATTCCAGGAATATCAATGAATAGATTTTATATTGGTCTAATTAAGAAGAGAAAACCGCGTTGAAGGAATCAGAGAAAGGACTGAAAGAGCTTGAAGGGGTTCGAGACCCCATATGAACAACAATGCCAACCAACCAGGGCTTCCAGGGACTAAGCCACTACCCAAAGACTATACATGGACTGACCCTGGGCTCCAACCTCATAGGTAGCAATGAATGGGCCAGTAAGAGCACCAGTGGAAGGGGAAGCCCTTGGACCTGCCAAGACTGAACCCCGAGTGAATGTAATTGTTGGGGGGAGGGCGGTAATGGGGGGAGGATGGGGAGGGGAACGCCCATATAGAGGGGGACGTGGAGGGGTTAGGGGGACGTTTGCCCGGAAACTGGGAAAGGGAATAACATTCGAAATGTAAATAAGAAATACTCAAGTTAATTAAAGAAGAAGAAGAAGAAGAAGAAGAAGAAGAAGAAGAAGAAGAAGAAGAAGAAGAAGAAGAAGAAGAAGAAGAAGAAGAAGAAGAAGAAGAGAAAACCGACAACTGTGTCAGATACTATTCCATAGGATGTGGTACCAGAGTGAAGAAAAGGAAGATGAGCTTTCTTTTACTTTCTACTTCCTCAATATGGATGTAATGTGGCCAGCCATGTCAAAGTCCTACCGCCCACATTCCTTATCTTCCATAATATACTGACAGTACCTAAAAACTATCAGATGGAATTTATCCTTCCTCTTGAAGTTGCTTTTGTTATAGCAGTGCAAAAGTTTACTGACACCAGTGGACAGAAGAGACTAGAGTTGAGATGTCCATATTCCTACTACCACCAGTATGCCTTCTGCCTCTATTACAGATGCATTGCTTTTAAAATTACTACTCAGGCACTTCACTGCCTGGAATATATGCAAGTGTTAGCAATAAGGTTATAGGGACACAAGTAGGATATTCCAGATAATATCTGGAGTCAAACTTTTAATAGGTGGCAAGGCTTTGAAGGTTGGGATAATAAAGTCTTTCTTTTACTTTTTCTTTTTACTTGAACAACCAGAAACAAATGCATCTAATGATATGTAGAAGAAAGGGATATAGACTTTGAGTATGGAGTCACTCAGCAATTTTTCCAAGAAAATAAAACCTTAGGGCTAAAATTGAGTTTGGATGATGCAGTCTTTGCATTGCATGTGAGAAGTTCTCTATATGATGCTTAGTACTGCATAAACCCAGAGTGTAACATACATCTGTAACCCAGAACTCGGGAGGTCAAGACTGGAAAATTACAAATTAAACATAATGAGTTCTAGGCCAGCCTAGGTTATATGTCACCACTCTCAGAACAGAAAAACAAGAAGGAAAAACAGAAGAAAATGAAGGGATGGTAAAGAAAGAAAGGGTCAAAAGAAGGAACTAAGGAATGAAGAAAAGGAAGGAAGGAAGGAAGGAAGGAAGGAAGGAAGGAAGGGAGGAAGGAAGGAAGGAAGGAGCAATTCTGAAGCTTGCTATTTCTTCAGCTATTGCTGTGTCCAAATTCTGTCAACAGAGTTCCCTCATGACAATACCAACTCAGGATCAAATTATATAAAAATATATGAATTTTGCTTTGGGAAGAGAAGTTTTTACCATAGTAAAGAAGATTCTAGAAATTTAGCCTTCCTCTATCATAATATAGTAATCATTTGCCTAAGACTTCATTCAATTTTCCAGTCATGCTTAACTAATGATTAAGTGTATAGTAACTGAAGGTTACCACCTCTTAGACTATTTTGGGTATAAATAAAATGAGTAAGTCTGAGAGACTATCACATATTGTTAATAACCCAGGCTTAACTGAAAAATAGTGATAAATGTTCTTCACAGAGTGACTTCAAGCCTATGCAAGGCTTAGGTTCAATTTCTTCAGTCTTTTTTACTGATGATAAGTAACCAAAGTACTAAGTGCATACTAAATAGAAAGCCTCACTTTTGATCCAAACTCATATATAGCTAACCCCAGTCTTACTTTGACACCTACACTTTACAGTTTAGATGCATTTGATGTTTACATGGACAAAGGAGTTGTTTTGGAAGAAATATATACTGCCCTTTCCCTGAATGCTGATTTTGTGTTGTACTAAGCTAGATATTTGCTCCTCAGCTTCTGAAGCCTTCAAATTCTTAGGAGGCCACTAGTCAGTGTGTTTGTTTGTTTGTTTGTTTGTTTATTTATTTATTTATTTATTTATGCACTGAGATGGTTTCTTTTTTCCATTCCCATTCATATCTCTATCTAAAAGTATTTCAATAATAAATTTAATTGGCTTCATAGTCATTATTTTACACAAGAGAAGTAGATAAAATTTTATGATCTAATTAACTTTTCTTTACGATTCCTGACACTATTTTCTATCCCTTCCTTCTCCCTGCTTGCTCTCTTTCATCTTCCTGCTCTCTCTCTCTCTCTCTCTCTCTCTCTCTCTCTCTCTCTCTCTGTGTGTGTGTGTGTGTGTGTGTGTGTGTGTGTGTGTGTATGTGTAAATGTGCATTCATACAGAAAACAGATCAAACTTGGATATGCATTCACAGAGAAGCCAGATCAAACTTGGATATTTCTCCGGCACTATTCATCTTGATTTTTACAAAACATTTCTTATTGTCCTAGAACATGCATTTAAGAGTACATGATGCTTAGCCAGTGAGCCCTAGCATTTTTGTCTCCTTCTTCCCTAAGCTGGTCTTATAAGAGTTCAATATTACATGCAGCACCCCACCTGTTCTTTTTTGTATGTTTTGGAAACTGAACTTAAATAATGATGCTTTCAAATCAAGAACTGCATCAACTCGGCTGTCTGACATTTCACACTCTTAAAATTTTGTCATTACTTGCCTTTAAGGAGGAGACATCATGTTCAATTAAGTTGGGTAACTGTAGAATATCATATAAAGAACAATACAGTAGGCTTGCACCACATGTATGCAAAATAAATACACATATGATTGCTCTAGGCTCACATGAATTGTCTGTTTTAGTATAATCATTAGAAAATACAGGAACTGACAGTTGAGTTTTATAATAAGACAATTCATTATATTAAATATCCTTTTTTTTTCAAAATCATCTGCGGAATAAGTTATGGATAACACGGGTCTGATCCCAAAGTCTTTCTTTCCCGAGGAAGATTGAGGTATAGTGATTGTAAGTTTGAGAAGAGAAAACACCCCCAACTCCTTGGCAAGCACCATTATGCTGAAATAAAACTTTTAGCAGAAAATGTTAAGATGTTTTATCATCAGGGACACAATCTATAACAACAGCAGCTTTAAAAAGAGAGAATTTAAAAGATTTTTGAAGCTTTCTTTCTCTCTGAATGTCTGTCTCTTGTTGATCTCACTTATTCAGGGTTGTCTAGATGAACAAAACTGATAAATATATATGATATATATATATAGTTTTACATATATGATAGATAGATACATGATAGATAGATGATAGATAGAGAGACAGTCAGAGAGGCAGGCAGACAGACAGACAGACAGATAGATAGATAGATAAAATGGAAACTCAAAAAATTCAGTAGTGTTTCAGTGCACAATACAAGAATCTTGAAGAAGACGCTCATGTTAATACAAAATGGATTTTCCACCAGAGTGAGGGCAAGCTGGCAAAGACCAAAAGCTTCTTTCTTCTATATCTTTTATATAGGCTGTCACAGACAGGTATGACCTGACTAAAGGTATAGCATTTCATTTCAAAAATTCTTGATTAAAGTTGGGTCTTTCTAATTCAAATTATTTAACTAATAAAAATCCCCGCAACTTATCCCAGACACTTAGGAAAGGCTATGTGAGGAAGTAAAGCAAATGGCCAGTCATTAGCAAGTCAAACAGAGATGTCAGCAGGAGATAACACCTGTTCTCTCTTCTACTTTACTTTTTGTAAAATGTTTTTATTGGATACTCTATTAATTTAAGTTTCAAATGTTATCCCCTTACCCAGTTTTCCGTCTTGAAACCCCACATCCCATCCTCCCCCCATCGGCTTCTATGAAGATGCTTCCTCACCCACTCATACATTCCCACCTCCACACCCTGGCATTTACCTATACTGGGGCAACAAGCCTTCCCAGGACCAAGGACCTCCACTCCCATTGATATCTAACAAGGTCATCCTGTGCTACATATGCAGCTGGAGCCATGGCTCACCCTATGTGTGTTCTTTGGTTGGTGGTTTAGTCCCTAGGAGCTATAGGGGGGTCTGGTTGGTTGATATTGT
This sequence comes from Rattus norvegicus, assembly GCF_021556685.1. Lineage (NCBI taxonomy): Eukaryota > Metazoa > Chordata > Mammalia > Rodentia > Muridae > Rattus > Rattus norvegicus. Next base: position 18,463,937 of record NC_141546.1, on the reverse strand, counting down.
TGTTCTTTCTATGGCCTGCATACCACTTCAGCTCCTTCAGTCCTTTCTTTAACTCCTCCTTTGGGGACCCTGTCCTCAGTCCAAAGGTTGGCTAAAGCATCAACCTCTGTATTTGACAGATTCTAGAAAAACATCTCAGGAGAAAGCATTATCAGACTCCTGTCAGAAAGCATTTCTTGGTATCCACAATAGTGTCTGGGTTTGGTATCTGTATATGGGATGGATCAGGTGGGTCAGTCTCTGAATGGCCTTTCTTTCAGTCTCTACTCTTCACGTTGTCTCATTTCATCCCTTGAGTATTTTGTTCTCCCTTCTAAGAAGGACTGAAGTATCTATACTTTGGTCTTCCTTCTTCTTGAGCTTCATGTGGTCTGTAGATTGTATTTTGGGCATTCTGAGCTTTTGAACTAATATCCCCTTATCAGTAGGTACATACCATGTATGTTCTTTTTGTGGCTAGGTTACCTTACTAGGGTCGATATTTTCTAATTCCATCATTTTCCTAAGAATTTCATGAAGTCATTGTCTTTAATAGCTGAGTAGTACTCTATTGTGCAAATGTACCATATTTTTTGTTTCTATTCCTCTGTTGAGGGACATCTGCATCCTTTCCAGCTTCTGGCTATTATAAAGAAGGCTGTGATGAACAAAGTGGAGCATGTCTGCTTGTTATATGTAGGAACATCATTTGGGTATATGCCCAGGAATGGTATAGCTGGATCCTCAGGTAGTACTACATCCAATTTTCTGAGGAATCACCAGATTGATTCCAGAGTAGTTGTACCAACTTGCAATCCCGCAACAATGTATAAGTGAGTATTCCTCTTTCTCCACATACTTGGTAGTATCTGCTATCACCTGAACTTTTGATCTTAGGTATTCTGACTGGTTTGATATGGAATTTCAAGGTTGTTTTGATTGGCATTTCTCTGATGACTTAGGATGTTGAACATTTCTTTAGGTACTTCCCAGCCATTCAGTATTCCTCAGTTGAGAATTCATTGTTTAGTTCTATACTCCATTAATAGGCTTATTTTTTTCTCTGGAGTCTAACTTCTTGAGTTCTTTGTGTATGTTGGATATTAGCCCACTATTGGAAGTAGGATTTGTAAAGATCTTCTTCCAATATGTTGGTTGCTGTTTTGCAGATTCACAGTGTCTTTTGCCTTACAGAAACTTTGCAATTATCCCATTTGTTGATTGTTTATCTTCGAACATAAGCCATTACTGTTCTGCTCAGAAAATATTCTCCAGTGCCTATGTGTTTGAGTCTCTTCCCCACTTTCTCTTCTACTGGTTTCAGTATACCTGGTTTTATGTGTAGAGCCAAGATCCACTCAGACCTGAGCATATTCTTTTAATGAAATAGATATTCTCATTTTTTATATAAAAAATTAAATCTTGGATGATTATTTGATACTTCAAGATAGTTTATGATTTTTTTAAAGAAGTGCTTATATTTCGATCTTGAAATAATCAGAACACTAATATCTGTCAATAAATGTCTAAAGCAGCAGAAGTCTGTAGGTGGCCTTTCATTGACTATTGGAATAACTGGATTTTAATATACAATGAAAACAAATGAATGACGAGAACCAACAACATGGCTTAGTGGATTAAGGTGCTTACTCCCATGGTTTTTTACTTGGTTTCAATCTCTGGGACCAATGATCAAACAGAGAATAAGTTCCTTTAAACTGTAGGTTGACCCTCACAGACACACTGAAGAAACAACCGTGGAGTAGAATTGTTTTGATTGTTCTCAGTCATCTCTACCTGGATCAAATTTAAGGACTCTGATATAAGTCTGACTCAATAAAACAAGCTTCTTTTCTTCAGTCTTAGTTACTTTTCTATTTCTATTGAATAGAGATCCCAAACAATACAATTTATAAAACAAACCATATGATGGGGCTTGTTTATAGTTTCAGAGGGTGAGTCCATGACTCTCGTGGTGGGGAGCATGGTAACAAACAGAGACTGGTGAATCTGAGAACTTGTATTGGATCAACAAGTTGAGGGAAGGAGGGAGAAAGGAAGGGGGAGAAGGGAGGGAGGGTGGGAGGGAGGGAGGGAGGGAGAGAGAGAGAGAGAGAGAGAGAGAGAGAGAGAGAGAGAGCTTGATGTCTTTTGCAACCTCATTGCCTACCCTGGCTAAAAGCCCACTCCTGATGATACCTCTCTTCCAAGAGCTAACAAGGACACAGCTCCTAAATCTCTCAATTCTACCAAAGGTGTACCAAGCACTCAAACAATTAATCCCATCATGGCATTCTCACCAAATCTTATCAACTGGCTGTCAAGGTAGTCAACTGCAGACTGAGACTGGCTGTTAGTCTCTGGATTTGAAGTAAAGCTCTTCGAAGACATTTGTTTTTGACCTTGAAATCATTCTCAAACTTTCTGAATAAAAGATTCCTTAAATCCCAGGAGGCCCTAGACAACCTTTTAAGAGGAATATTGAAAAGATCTAAAACAAGAAATTTCTAAAAATAAAGCTTCCTGAAAGAACCATTAGGGAAATTGAATTGATGAAGTCTGCGTTTTTTTCCTTCCTCCAATGATGGTATAGAAAAGATGAGTGTGGTGGAAGAGAGGTAATGAAGCTGTATGTGTAGTTATGATTATGGAAAATTATTGTTCTTGCCCGTCATGATCTTTCCTTCAGAAGCGATGGAGAGAGATGGGTTATTATTAATAGGAAAGAATGACTTTACCTACTGCAGGAAGTACCACACTTTTTTCTCACTAGCCATAGCCCCTGCTTTCTCTCTTGCTTTTAACCCAGGAAATAAATAGTTATACAGTCATGTGTGTGTACAGACATACATGCATATGTGTGTATAAAAATACCACATACATTTCCCCTTAGGATTTTTCTCAGAAGTCTCAGAGTGCACCTTTCATTTTCTTATCTAATACCAATATAAGGCCCTGAAAACTACTTTACACATGGATATATGCATGGATGGATCCAATGGTAAAAAAAGATATCCATAATTACTGCAACTTTGTATTCATATTCATTAGGTCATAGATTCAAATCCTTGGTAGGTAAAGAAGGCCTAAAACAGACAATGTAAGCCAACCCTCCATTCCCTTTTTAGAAAGCACGTTATGAGTAAAATATATCTTGGTGAGTGTGAACATTTGCTAGGCAAGGAAGAATGCATTAGTTTAAATCCCCAGCACCCACATACAAGCTGAACATGAATGGACCTAAAGCCTGAAGGCTCAGCACTGGTGGTGTATATAACAGCAAAAGTCCACTGGACACATAAGCTAGTTGAAATTATGTGGTTTTTGTTCAAGGAGAGATCCTGTTTCAAGAACCAAAGTGGTGAGCTTACAACATGTACAACATGGCTCAGAAGTTAACAGCTACTGTGGTATTGCTGATAAGGAGTTTGGTCCTGGAATCCCATGGTGGAAGAATAGAACTGATACCTGAATATTATTAGCCAGCTTCTACCCACATACCACACCCATACCTGAACCCACACACATACATCACACACACACAGACACACACGCAGACAGACACATACACACACACACACACAGAGCGAGAGCAAGAGCAAGAGCGAGAGAGTGAGAGAGAGAGAGAGAGAGAGACTGAGACAGAGACAGAGACAGAGACAGAGACAGAGACAGAGAGACAGAAACAAAGATAACATTTAAACTGTCTTCTATCTTCAGAATTTTTACCCTAGAGGTATCAGATCAACCATTAGAATAGAAGAGAGCCCTTCTTTTAGGTATTCATTTGACTCTCTCCAGGCCTCTTTTATATCTGATTTGTTCAAGTGTGAATCTGACTGGGGATAAGCAGGGCCATAGGACACAGAAAAAAATTGTGTCACAGACTATTTAGAATTTCAGGGCATTCAGAGGTACAGTCTCTTGCTTAAAAGGCTCCAGTGTGGACCATAGAATAGTTCAAACATCACTTAAGAAGTTTATCCATAGCTTTCCCTCATCCTATTTCAAAGACCCCTGTGAATTTCAAATCTCATTAGAGGTGACTTTTTATATTTAAATAAAATGGAGCGTCAGAAGTTTCCCCCCATTGGTAGGCACTGACTTCTCCTGTACCTCTTCAGTCAACATTTCCCTTGAAGTAACTAACCTACCTCTACTGAGTATCTGTAGCACATGCTAGGCTCGGTACACAATCAATCCAATTTACTCAGCGTCACCAGCCTTCATCAGTTATGTTCCTCCTCTTTAGTACAAACAAGAATCTTGATTCAGCAAGTCCAAACAGCTGAGCTCTTGCATGTGCTCACTGGGACCTGAAGGGGATCTGTCTGATCCAAAACTGAGACTGTTTACTTTCACTCTTTTATAAAGCTTGTTTTCAAAGTCTACATGAAACTTTTTGGATATAAGCATGTGCCCATTTTATATTTATACTTAAGTGGGTTAATTCGTTTAATCCCCAACACAGCAAAGCAGTTAATACTTCATTTAGAAAACAAACTACAGGTCAAAGGCCAGTGGTTTCAGCCACAATTCAGCTTAGCTTCTTTTTTCATAACTCAAACAAACTAATCCTGGTTTTCTTCTTTTGGTATCCTCTTAAGCCCATTTAAATAGTAAGTGACTTGAATTTGCTAAGCTTTAATCTTTGATTAATTTTATTTAAGCCTTCTTGTAATTCAACTTTTTACATAAAATAGTCAATAAAAATCTCAGCGCATCTGGTTTGATTTGAATTTGCAGTTAGAGGTTGGTTACATGTGCCAAAGGAAATATAAAGTAATTAAATTCTACCTGGAGGTTTGGAGGTAATAATCCTACTAGAAATCAGGGTATCACATGGGCGAAACATTGGATAAAGTGTTAGCTGATTAAGTCTGTAGAGAAGAGTTTTATCCTATGATCCCACATAAATAATGATAGAGAACTAATTACCCACGTCACAGCATGTACTTGTACACACACACCCCCACACACACACAAACACACACACACACACACATTTAAAAAAGAATCATAGAAAAGGCTGAAAATAAAGCTTGTTCAGAAAATTGCTTGCCTAGAATGAATGCTGTACAGATTTGATGCAGAGTATTCTAGTGTGGTAAAAAAAACACCTATTATCCTGGTACTCTGGACTAGAAAGACAAAAGGTTGGGAGTTAAAAGTCATTCTTGGCCACATAGCATGTTTGAATTTAGTCTGAGATATGGGTGCCCTGGTTATTTTTGTTTTGTTTTAATCTATCTGTTTATCTCTTTGTCCATCCATCCATTCATCCATCTTTTCCTATCTGTCTGTCTACTCCGTCTTTCTTTCTATCTAATTTATTCATAAAAATTAAAATCAAATTGTTAAGTAAATTTGGGGTTAACGATGATTCATAGTAAATCACTTGACTTGTATTAACCCAGCCCTGGGTTCAATTCCTTGTTGTATATAAAGCAGGTATAGTGGTGCACAGCCGTATTTCTACCTCATGAGAGGTGGAGGCAGAAGTGTCAGAAGTTTCATGTCTTCATTGACTATATTATGAACTTAAGAATAGTCTGAGATGCATAAAACTGTTTCTGGAAATTAAATGAAGATAATTTTTTAAAGAAAAATTAGAACAGAGACTAGAGAAGGACGTGGACATGGAAGATGAGGATGTAGTTGGATCTATTGATAAGTAATCAAGATTGGCACTTCTGGAATAGCACACAAGAAATAATATTTGTTTATATGCAACCAAGTTTGATCTTTAAAAGCCTTTCAGTGTTGCAAGAGCACTCAGTGGGTGAAAGTGCTTGTTTTGGAAGCTGGGCAGTTGAGTATGTAAAAAGCTGAGCACAGTTGTGGATGCTGAGATCTCTAGCATTGGGCAGCAGAAAATTGTTGTTGTACAATTATTTTAAAAGGCTGTCTTTTATCCCACACTAGGTCCAGCACCATAGTGCCCCAAGATATCTGGTAGATATCTTCATCTCACTCAACAAAGCATCTCACCCGCTTTGCTCCATCCCATATCACATGGCCAATGGCTACTCTCTGAGCCTGGCAACAATCCCTCTACCCATCTGTTTTCCAAGGCAGGCAGACCTACACATCCCAATTTTCAGGCAGGCTAGCATATCTAGCCACCACACTCTCTTGAACTAAAATCGTCACATGAAAGAACACACAACACAATATCCTCTGATAGAATTGATAATATATAATTTGTTCATGTGGACATACAAAGCCCTCTGCACATCTGTCCCTTAAGAATATTCATAACAACCTGTAAATATGTAGAGAGGAATCTTAACATCCACCTCCATGTTCTCTCCACTGCTACTCTACCCCTCACTCCAGTCTCCTCCTCTCTCTAAAACTTTTCTCTTCCAATACCTTCTCGTCCAACAACAGGACTTGTTCTCTCTTGTACCTGCCTTCACATATATAATTATATCATCCTACGGAAAATGAACACAAGAGATCACTATCTAACCAGCTGAGCCAAAATAGTGAGCTTCCAGTTCAGTGAAAAGAGGAAAGCCACAGAGAAATGCTCTAGAGAGTCTGTTTTAGTCTTTGTCTTCATCCACATGGGCTTGTGCATCAATATACTCACATGTAAGCACTATGTAAACATACATCTCAAAGAACACACTCACATACATAGAAAATAACACACAAACACACACACACACACGCACACGCACACACACACACACACACCCCCACACACACACACATCTTTCAGATTGGCACCAAGGGCAGACACTTCATTCATGAAGTTAAGCCCATCCTTACCTTATTCCGCTTAAATAAATTGGCTTGTGCCATGGTTTGCTGAAGAGCTGTGCATTATAAGTTATGCTTTCTGTCCTTCCCATTCCCTGCAGACCTGCAAAACTGTATATTGTGATTTGAATTGTCACAGCATTTCATTGTCCCCTAAGCATAAACTTCTTACAAATTGCTTGAGCGCTTAACAATGTATAACATGCTCAGATTCAGTGTGTTTAGGTGAAACTTGAAAGGATGCCTTAGAAAGCTCCTAAAAAAGGTACAGAGGAGACCCCAAAATGATGAAGGGTCAGGAAAGCTGTAAGCAATAAGTGCCATATTGTCTGGATGCTTTGCCTTTCTCTGTTGTCCCCAATTTCTTGCTAAATGGAGCAACAACATCAGATGGTTCACAGCCCAGAACATACTTAGCTTTTTCGGTATTTGACAGTTCATCCTGAAAAAACAAAGTCTGTCTTCCAGTTGGGTCTGCAGTTTCTGATAGCAAAAGGACATAGCCATTCTATCTAAGATGACCAGAAACCTTGCATTACAACAACATAATAAAACAATAGGCAAGCAACAGCCTGACCCCAGTGTCAGTGAGGCCACATCTTTCAAGTTCAATGTAAATCTAAAGGTAGAAACAATGCCTTGCTTAGTAGAAGTGTAGGGTAAGAAAGTCAGTGAGATTGAAATAAGAAAGAAACCAAGGACATAGAAAGAAGGAAACCTATAATAAAGGGCAGGGCCTATTGGTGTCCAATATAGAAGACCCTGTATGCTTTATAAATGAATAATTAGGGAACAGGACTGTATTGACCTAGAAGCAATCAGGCTTTGCCTTTTCTATCTCTCTAGTCCACTTCTCTCCAGGAGGTGTTTTCATAGTATAGTCTCTATTTCCACCACAGTGCTTTTTTCTGGAACATTTGAAATCTTGGGGGAGGGCCTCTTCAGATTCTGATATCCATTTTTAATAAAACAATACAAATATTCATAGTAAATGTGTGTGATTTTCAGTGTATATGGTTTTGTTGTGGACTGAGGTTGGGATTCCCTATATGACTGACACATTGGACCTCTGATCCTCTAATGTGTAGAGCTGGGTTACATTTGTGTCAATTTGAATTAGATTAAGTCAGTAAATTGTTCAGGTTTCTAGTGGTATTTTCAAAGGCATGGTTGTGCTCACTTTCCTTTTATTCCACCTCCCTCCGTCCTTTGAGTTTTCCTTTCTCCTTCTTTTCTGTGCAGGTGCCAAGCTAAAGACATGAAAAATACAAGTGGAAATGAGGCAGTGTTCTACATCTCAAATCTGTGACATCATGATTTCAGGTATTAGTTTTCTTGCCTCTAGAAACACACACACACACACACACACACAAAGAGGCACACATGTACAAAGACACACACACAGATACACAAACAACAACAACAACAACAACAACAACAACAACAACAAGTACACTTCAATTGTTGATTATTCAATTCACATAATACAGGGCATTTTTCTCCTTATTTTAATGGCAGCCAGACCAGTGTAATGACATTTTCCACTATGAAAAATGTCTTTGTTACGATGCCATTTCTAAAACCTGAGAGAAGAGTGTGGAAGCCCAGGAGTAGCAAGCAGACATGTTCTCTTTTCATTCTCACTCTGCTTGTGGCAAAACAGTACTCCACAGAGATCCTGCACAGTCCCTGCTGTTTATCTATATCTTATGGAGCTGATGTCACTCAGCATACTGCTCAAGAGACGGTGTAGCTGAGGTCTGGCCAGCCAACATAGGTCTGGCTGTCATAACTTATTCTCTGATGAGTATGTGCCTATAGCAAGCTTCACTTACTAGTCGCTCTTTATGTGTTTCCTGACAGCTGATGTAATTTGACCTGCCAGATTTGCTGTCATGCTTTCGTCAACACTATGGATTCCATCCCTCTGACTCTGTCAGACAAATATTTTGTCCCATAAGCTGCTTTTGTCATATTATTTATTAATGTATATTAAAAATAAACTGAGACAGTTTGCTCACCTCCCTGTAGAATGATCATTCTGCCAGAGAAGGAGACAAGGGGGTGAGAAGGGATGACTGAGAATAGAAAAAGAGAGTGGCAGAAAGAAAGAGCAAGGAAAGTCAAGTGTTCTCATTTTTTTTACTCTAACTGTGTTTGGCAAAAGCTACCAGAAGAAGGTTTTTTTTTTTTTTGCTTAAAATTCTAGATTGTACTACTGCAATGAAGGCAAGTCAAGTCAAGGAATGAACTTGAAGGCAAGCCTGCTTGCTATTTTACACAGCATTATCAAAGATCTCACTTTACAGCCAAAGAGGTAGAGCAGGAGCCATAAAGTATACTATTGATGGCTGCCTAACAGGTTGATTTATACTTAGCTAGCTTTTTTATATAAATTAGAAGGGCCTTCTAGGGTCAGTGCCACCCACAGTGGGCTGAACCCTCTTATCCAATAATCAAGATAGGTTCCTCTAGTCACACCACAGGTTGACTTAATCTAGATAATTTATCAACTGAAACTCTCTATCATGTGAGAATTATGTGAATGTGAGTGTGTGTGTGTGTGTGTGTGTGTGTGTGTGTGTGTGTGTGTCAAGTTGACAGCATAAGCCAACCAGTAAAACAAATAATTATATTATCTGAACTCTATCTATACAGTTTTCAGAATGCTCCTAAAGTATCAAGCTGGCCAATGCATCATGGCCTTGCTACTAAGTCACAACAGTGTAGTTCTTTCAAAAAAAAAAACTCACAAATACTGAGTGTTTAAAGACACTATGAAGATAAACCTAAAGAAAAGAAAGGGAGATTTATAAATGCCTGATCATTCTCAGGAGGTTGGGGAGCAACAAATGTGGTCAGATATGAACTATTATTTCAACACTAAGAAGCCATGACATATATGGTGGTTCCTTACATTCTCTGGGAGAGTTCATCTTTGCACAAAGTCACTAATTTACAAGAGCAAGACTTGTATTTTGCCTTAACACATGTCCCCATATATTTTACACCAGAATTAAATTACTTATAATGTGCCATATGGTCTAAATGCAATGCGAGTAGTAGCTATTCTTATTGGTTAGGTAATGATAACAAGAAATATCACTACATGCTGAGTAGATATGCAAATTTTACTGCTGTATAACGATTGGTCAGTTTATTAGTGTACTCTGAGGAATACAAGAATACAAAGTATATTTCCTTTGTAGCACAGTAATTATAATTACTTATGATTCTGATGACTTGTTAAATTATTTTCTTGCTAATTCTCACTAATAGAACATGCAGTTTGTAAACGTCAGAGCTTTTGTATATCTTGATCATAGAGATTCCTCTGGCAAAAGTACAATGTGGTTTGATGAAGACCAGGATAGAGATGATAACTTAGATTTGTATGAGGTTTTCTGCCCCAAAATATACCTTGTTAGTTATATTAAGTGCTTCTCAACAATTTATATTTTATCATTACATAGAACTGAAAGTGTAAAGTAATATATTAATTTTCTATGGAAACAGTTGTCAAAGTTTCTTCACACACATGTATATATATATGTATGTGTATGTGTAGGTGTGTATGTATAGTGTGTACATTTGTGTGTGTATGTACATATATTTGGTTTGTTTGTTTTTCTGAATGAAACATCTGTCATGATAGTCATAAGTTTTACTAAATGCTGCTTCTGACATTGGGATGTGTAAGGAAACTATTTTGTACCAAGAAGCCTCCTTAGTGCCATTGGCCCCTGCCCTAAACTCCAGAATGATGAACTATTAGCAATCTGTACCCTCTTTAGAATGGTGTAACTGCTCTGAGAGAATTAACCACTTGCCCAGGTATAATTAAAACCATGTTACTGAAGGGGAGCCAATCCATTCCATTTTGGCTCCACTCAGAATCTAAGCCATAAGCCATCTGTTCCAGCTGCAGACCCCAAAGTCAAGGAAGAAGAAAATAAAATCCCCCATTTGAAGAACAGCCTGAATATAGTCACATGAATGGGAAATATTTGATCTCAAGATAGACCATCTGTGCTGGGCACACCATTCTGTGGTCACACATTCATGACACAAGAATGCAGTCCATCTGGGGCATCCTAGCACCAATGAGGTTTTAGATTCTGTAACTCTAACAATATAATAATAAAATACGTATCTATGTAAAGTGTAAGTCATTTGCTTCTAAAGCTGATCTGACTGTTCAGAGTGGCTCTGAGGCCAGAAGCTGCAGTCTCCAGAGCAGCTCATTGTAGAACAGCAGGGGATTAAGTAAAGTAGCCTCTGTTCTATCTCTTCAGGAACTCTGCAGCTCTAACTCCCACCTGAGAGTTGAAGTCAGAGGAAGAAGTCGTGGGGGAAAGCAGTGTGTCTCTGCATTTTGTCCTAGGCACATATTTATCCTTCAGAATGCATTATCACATGGTGAAAAGTTAACTGCAGGTTTACACGTAAATTCAAAATATTAATAGAATGGGAGTCAGCAACAGAGAATGTTTACACATGTATCCATTAAGAATAATTATGTGGCTAAACATCCATTATCTGTCACTAGCTCCACAGGTTCATGAACAGTTAAAGACCATAAATAAGTTATCATTGAAGTTTTCTATAGATAAAGCCAGTCAATATTTTATCTTCTGTCATTGCACCTATAGGAAATCTTTAGTTTCCTTTTTTATGGTGTTTGATCCATGGTTTTACAACCTCTTGGAATGTCCTCTAAATTGTAGATTTGTTCTTGTTCTCTCAGAAATAATTAACTAGTGACACTTGAAGATTGGCAGAGTTCTCATGGCAATTTTAACATTAGAAAGGAAATACTAGCAGTCCTGTTATAAATGAGACCTAAATGTATTTGTCTAGGTCGCTATTTTGAAGAAGTGATGACCCCTGCATGTTGGTTGTTTCTGCAAAATAAAGGCTCACCTTTTTGTACTTGGATACTATTTGAGTCTGGAGTCTTCCTTCAGCCATTCTCAAATCCTCATAGTTACCAGTGTATACAGTGGAGTAAGACAACTTTTATCCTTCTTTGTCAGACAGCTTTTCATGTAACTGAAGGAAGGGAAACAGTTTCTCATGAAGCTTCAAATTCCACAAAAAGTGAAATAGTTGTTGTTTCCATCTTTAAAATCTCTCCTCCTTGCCCCTTCTGGATGTCTTGCCTCTGACTTGAACTTAAGGCTGGTGCTTTGCTATTGGTTCAAATTTATACATTTACTAAATTCAGCTAACTAAAATTTGAATTCAGTCTTTGTTCTTTATCCTGTGGTCTGGAACACCATAAAATCCTCAGGGGGTGTGTTAGACCTTTCAGTGGACACGGCCACAGGAAAACTGCCTCTTTACCGGTTTAATGTCTCTGTACCATAGTTTGCACAGTGTTTGAAATATTACCACCTGAAAATCTTTATGTCTGTAAGTGCAGACTTATATGCATATGTCTTTAGAGTATCTGGCAACAGGTGCACACTGCTTCTATCCTACTTGAATCAGTTCTAGGAATTCATACTCTGAATTTCTCTCCTTTTATACAACAAGCAATTATGTGATCTACCTATTTCTATGAAAAACAGCAAAAATAGAACTCCTGACTGTTCCAGAAGGGAGTAAGAGAACTTCCACAATACAGCAGAAGCTGGAATTTAGAAGCTTTCTCTAGGTTGAAACAAAATATTGTTTACTTTATGTAGTCAGCAGTGACAAACTAACATGTAGTTTTAAAAAAATATCAACTTGATAAGAACAGGGAATTTTTCAAACTCGATTAAAGATCTTAAAAGCGGGATTACTTACAGGAAGATGAGATACCTCATCACTGTGAAGTACCAACCTGTCATAGATGATGACCTCATGGAATCAGTCACTGAACCCCAAAATCAATTAACAATTTACTTCCTTTTAATCTCCAAATGTTACTTGCAGTTGAGGGTACAGGTAGAAAAATAAAATCCACAATCTCTGGGGGAGGTCTGCTGAGTTTAGGCCATCTACTAAAGAATGTTAATAGCTCCATGACCATTACCAAAAACCTGAACTTTCCTGTATTGTTCTATCTTAGTTTCCATGGCTACTGAATATGCTGTCCAAGACGGCCTCTAACTACAGGAAAAAAAAAAACCTCAAAAAATTAGCACTTTTAGTATATCAAGCAGGTTAGCTGGGGAAGGGATGTATAGGCAGGGACTGGAAACTCTATAGAAGCAGAAATCAAATGTGTTTAATATTAATTTAAGAATAAACTGAACATTCAACTCCAGTGAAGACAACTGAGCAATGGAAAAAGTCACATCTTTCCAATCGATTCAGCAATTAGGAAAAAAGGGAGAGTTTCATCAAGTACACTAGGTGAAAGGCTTAGAAATTAAGTCACCCTCTCAGTGTTGGCTTACTCCTGTTATAGAAATATTATTTCTTCCCAGTGGGAAAAATAATGGCACACTTAGAGATTAACACAGGTACAAGCTCTTTAATATAGAGTGAGTCTGGCTCTGACAGATGTCCAAGCAAGATCAGTCATGCTAAAAAATTTTGCTAAAATATGTACATATTATGCTTATGTATTTTACATATATTGTCATCCTTAAATCTCTCTTAGGTCCTTGCCAAGGTTACAGTTTGAACCATTTAATGTAGCATCTACACATTTAGCTACCTAGGCAGATGGGAATTTACATAGCAAAAATATTGCAGGATTGTTTCTTAAGCCCATCAATCTTGATCTTTTCAGATGGGTGTTATAGAGATTATCTGGCCCACTTTGCAGAACAATGGCATTGTGGATACAAGTGTGGGGAGTAAATGATGGTTGTGACCCAAGGTCATTTAAAGTCATGTATTCTGACATGGAAATTGATTGTAAAGCAAGCTGGATCTCCTTTTGTGAGGTTGGAGCCTGTTTGAAGGTCAATAAGCATTAGCAGAAAAGTTCTCAACATCTCTAAACTTCTATTATGCCACAAAAAATCTCTTTCCCACAGTTTCTAACAAGACTGGTTAGTGTACTACTTCCAGGCTTGTTAAAGGCAACTCTCCTTTAGCTAAGTTGTATAGTTAATACTTACTAAGCAAGTTATTAGTAAACCCTTCCTACTTATTACTTCAATCTTCTTACTTCAATTATCTCCTGAATCATTTAAATCCAGAATAAGGTAGACAATGGTTCTAAACTATTTGTATGTTCTAAACCTACAGATAAAGAAGGCAGGAATCTTTTGTAAAGCAAATCAAAAGACATCTATTCTTGTACATATGTGGAGGGACACCAGATGTCAACTTTGAGTATCATCTTAAGTTGCTTTCCACAATAATTTTTGAGCAAGGTCTTTTCACTAACCCTGAATTTTACTAATTCAATTAGCCTTGCTGGCCTGTCAACCTCTAGGATCTACTTGCCTGCTTGTCTACAAGGAAGAGGTGTAAGGTAACCACTATTTTTTTTTTTTTGGTTTTCAATGGAAACTAGGAAGATAAACCAGTTTCCTCATACTTGTGGTGTATGCAGTTAGTCCACTGTGCTTTTTTCATCATCATTCATTTCATTTGTTCATCCACTCAAAGTAGTAAATGTTCTATGCTATTCTTACTAGGATGCCATAACAGAATGATACAGACTGAATGGCTTATCCTATAGACATGTTCTTGGATTTCTAGACGTAGGAATTCAGGTTCACGGTACCAATGACTAAGCATATGTTGAGGCTTCATTCCTTTATAGATAGCTGCTTTATAGTCATGTCCTGCTGACATTTCTCCATCTTCTTGATTAATTATATCTTCACATAACAACTACTTTTAAGCTTAAAAAACCTGTTTTCAAATATAGCCACAGTGAGAGTAAGGGCTTCAATACATAAATGTGAGGTATAGAGTCTACAATTAGTCCATAACATTCTAAATCAGTTTCACTTTGACTTAAGGTGTTACCTGTGGTTGGCATGTTCTCTTCCATAACCTGAAATAGAGCTTTAAGCTGGATCCACAAAACAGTTATCCGAAGTATCATTACAAAATTTCAGGCAATGTTGGAAATGTCTGGGGCTGCAATGATAGATGAATCAGTAATGTTCTTTGGGCACGAAGACCTTCTATTCCCTTCTCTTACATAAAAAGCCAAGCATGGTGGTATTTCACACAATCTCAGATTTGGGAGAAGGCAACAGAATGCCTGGGTCTGTTGACCAGCTAGCCTAGTTGAATCTGTAATTTTTACCTTCAGAGAAAGACCTTCCAGACAGAACAGTGTGGAGGCTGCTACTATTTTACTGCCCATGTTGGGCAACATGTATTTCCCGTGATGATGGTTCTGTGCTCTTTCATGAATAATCTGATAATGAATACTGTCCTAGTGAGAATGCTATGTGTCCTAGCTTCCATCTCTTAAAGTTATCTATGTCCTCTGTGCGATGCTATCCTTGAGGCTGGAAAATTAAACAGTCTCTTTAACATTAAACACTTGCCCCGCACTTATGACCTGGATTTTTAACATGTATCCCCAGGGGCATCCAACTAACAGCATTTTGGGTAAGACTCATGCATATAGCTTGATGGATCTCATAAAGAAACACCTATGGAGAAGAAGGAGTGCAAAACTCTTCATTAGTGTGATTTGTTCTGTGAGAGCAGCCAGCCAATGGAGACGTCTGAGCTGGAGCACTGAGAAAAAAGAGGCAGATTGGGGTCCTTGTCACAATGAGTACATCTGGGGACAGCAGTAGAGTGTCTTTAGAGGCTTTAATTGTAGACCAGATTAATATTAACTGCAGTTTTTCTGTGTTTCATCTTCTGTCAGTAATCCCCAGGAAATTCAAATAGTGCTGCTGGCCTCCTCACACGTCAGGTTAGCATGAAAACAACTGGACATGCAGACACTCTAGAGAGAACAATTTCAGATCATAGAATCAGAAGTTCTGTAAGCAGATCCTATTCAGACAAAAATTAGTGTGAATGTTCAAGTAATTCCAGATACCATGGATTTTAGAGTCTCACCTCTCCAATATTAGTTTGTAGACCTTCTTACTCTCCAAGCTGAGCTAGAGTAAACAGGCTGGCCCCTGAAAAGACTTGATTCAGTGGACAATGAGGGATATGGCATGGAGGGAAAAGTCAACATAATCAAGAGCCACACGGTTGTGAAAGGAATCCCGGAATCACCAATTAGACAATTTTAAGGCTCAGGGGAAATGATGTAATCACTGGCTTTTGCCAGATAAAGAAAAAATTACACAATTTAAAGAGATATTATCAAAAGTTAAGGATATCTTTTGAAAATTCCAGCAACTTTTATATTACCATAACACACCATTAATAGTATAATTATTAATATTTATTTCAATATGTTTACAAGCACATAGGTATACATTTGAATGTGCAGGCTAGAGGTCAACTTTGGATGTCATTTTTAGGGTACCATCTACCTTAGACTTTTGAGGGAGAGTTTGTCACTAGATGACAACTCATCAAATAGACTGTTCAGCAGTGACAGCAGTGAGCCTGAGGGATTCTTCTACCTTCTACCTTCATTTTCCCTACATATATATATATATATATATATATATATATATGTACATATATATATGTATATATATATATATAACTTATGCATTGAAAATAGGTTACTTTTTCAGAAAATATAAAGTAATGCTGACTATAATTTCCCCTTTCTCCATTCGTCCTAGTGCCAACACTACCATCCTTCAATATCTCCTCTATCTTCCAACAGAAAAAGAGCCTCCAAGAGACTGCAACTAAATATGAATAAAACAAATTACAAAATGACCAGTGCCCTTACACCAAAGATGGATAAGGCAACCTAACAGGAGAACGAACATCCCAGAAGCAGGTAGAAAACTCACTTCCAAAATTATGAGTTCCACAAAAGCAACAAGCTAACAGTGATAACATATCTGCAGAAGAGATTCAGCCTTTTAAAATGCAGATTTAGAATTAGATTTATGTTTTATTTAATGTGGGTATGTTGTGGGGTGTGTGTGTGTGTGTGTGTGTGTGTGTGTGTGTGTGTGTGTGTGTGTGTACTGCTTATGTGTTGGAACCACAAAAATTAGAAAAGAGTGTTCCTCTGGAGCTGGGATTATAGGCAGGTTTGAACTTCCCAACATAATAACAGTATATTCTCTTAACTGCTGAACAATTTCTCCACAATTCTGGGATTTTAGCATGAGTTCTTGGAACCAAATTCATGTCTCTGTGATTACAATTTAAGCCATCTCTACAGGCAAGTTTTTCTAAACCATTCTTAATGTAAAGATATCAGAATGAACAGAGATTCGTAGAGATTAAATTCTTGGTATTTCATAAGGTTCTAGAGATGTGACTCTTGTTCATCAAACTGCACTACTGGCATTACACTAGATGGGGTCCTGTTTTTGGGAAACCCAGAGAGGTGGATGCAATGAAGTTAGCATATGGAAGGTAGTTCACAGTTTAGTACAACCCCACACATTCTCATCATGTACTATTTAGTGTTTATTTTACATAGCATAATGTTAGTTTCATTTTATAAGAATTCTCTATGAAGGAGCTTATCATGTGCCCCAGGTGTCCCCAGTGGTGTTAGATCAAATGGACAAAATGACCCTAGCTCATAAAAGTAATTATTTTAAAACACCTGTGTGGAACAGTACCGACGTGGTTGTTACAAAGGTACCTAGATAATAAAAATGATAAAAAGAGACTGAAACTTGGGATTTCAATAAAAAAAAATCAGTGATGTCCCCTGGCAAAAAGGAAAAATGCAGCCACACCTCTGAATATTAATTCTCACTCTATGGCTGACATGGTTAATGATCATCCAGTATTACAAAGTCATGATACCTACGACTTTACATTTCTTGTCATCTACATGGAGAGTTTCAAGTTTTGAGAGATATCTTCACAATAAAGAAAAACTCTTCTCTGAAAAGGGGTAGCTCCTCCTGTTTAAAACTCACCTTGGCATATAAAGTCACTGCAAGACCATCCACATCCATTCATACTGAAGCCAGATGAGGCAGCACATTTAAGTGAACAAGATCCATAGCAGACAACTGCATCAGGGACAGTTCCTACACCAATTGTTGGGGGACACAACAGAAGTCCAAGCTGAACTTCTGCTACATTTGTGCTGGAGAAAAAAGGCAAGGTCCAAACCTTGCATTCTCTTTGTATGGGGGTTCAGTCTCTGGGAAGTTCTAAGTAACCAGGTTAGTTGACTACTCTGTCTACCTGTGATATTTCATCAAGAACAACCAGAGGAGAACCTCACACCTCAAATCACATATCAATAATTTCCTTAAGTTGAAACCAGAAAGAAAATGTCAGAACCTCTTATTCTCAAAACAAGAAGTATAATCCAACTTGTGGCATTATAAATCTTTATTTCTGACACTCTACAATTTTGAACTTCAGAGCTGTACTCTATTGCACACCCATTCCTTCTGAATTCATGTAGAAAATTTTATTTAAGAGAAAACTTTTATTTACTTAATTTATCTCAAGGTCAGAGGAAAGGTAGGAAGGGAAAGGAATATGAGTGGGATTAGGGTGGTGCATGGTATGACATCCACAAAGAATAAATACAGTTTTCTTTTTAAAAGAAGTAATGCTATATACTTTCGACTTTTGTTGCTCTAAAGTATTTCCCTGGAATGTGGAGATGAGCCATTATGAACCAGTAGATGCTGAGAAAACAGGGAGGCCTATGTCCAAATTCCCAGTGCCCCTTTAAAAGTGTGGGTGTGGCCACATATACATCTGCAACCCTGTGTTTCTTAGGGAAATAGAGAAGAATCACTAAACTTTGTTGCATACCCATTGAGTGCAAGTTTCAGTAAAGAGACTCAAAGAATATGGTGTTTAGTAATAGAGCACTACACCACTGACTTCCTCTTGCTTCTGAAGTTGTACACATGCACACACAGAAACACACACACACACCCACCCACACACACACACACACACACACACACACACACACACACACACACACATTTATCCATATAAAACAAAATTCTTCCAAGGAGTGTTTCAGTGTAAACCTGGTTCTTCTGAATAGTCCGTACTAGGCTTGAGAAGTTGAGAACAGCAGTAGCAACAAAGCAACTTTCCTACTGTCAGACAGCACAGAGAATCACAGGTAGGACAAAATGGTAGTCACCATTACTCATATGTGTAGTCCTTTTGAAAATAATCCTGTGGTCCAGATGCATGACTTGACACCACCGTAGCAGTCCCTGGAGAAGCAGCTAATAACAGGCTTCACACAAGTTCTGTCAGTCTGGAGCTAAATGAGCAATTAACAATTTAGGGAAGTACCGGAATCCACCCTCAAGAATAAAACATCAACCGACGGGCCGAACCAATTACTGTCTGATGTCCTCAAAGAAGCATTAGAGGGTTGTCATGCTTTTCTCGGAGTACAAGTCAACCCCTGGGTATTTCTGTGTTTCTGTTGCACTCAAGAGTCTCTGTTCTCAACTACCTGGCTTCCCATTTTGACTTATTTAAATATAGATAGCCACAAGACCAGACCTTTTCTTGTCATCTCTATTTTAAAAGATATTTTTTATTTCTGCTCTTGAGCATTTTGTCAGCTTGGATTGTGTCTGGAATAAATAGGTGTCCTCCAGCCAGGTTCAATTCTGTTACCATCTATTCTTCTGGCAGCTATAGGTCTCTTTCGTTCACCTTACTTTTGCTTTTTGGGTCATTGTACAAGACCTTTCTTTCTTATCACATTCTGCATTCAGAGGAGAGGCAAGAACAACCCCTCTCATAGGTACTTATCTTGGCCTCTATTTCCTATTGATTGAGCATGGGAAGCATCCCAGAGCTTCTATCACTTACTGTGAATTATACATGGACATTACCAGGCAACTGTGTGTATTATCTTAAGTGCAACTAGCACATAAATGAACCAGGTTACTCCAAAGTCCCAGAGACATCAGGGATATCCCAAAGAAAGAAGTCAGCTCAGTTTGCAGGGCCTTTCTTTATGGCACTAGGAGACATAATTGATTCTGCAGGATGCCTTCTCTAGAGATCTCTTGATTTTTGCCTTTGGATAGATTCCACAACAGGCTAGATATCCACAGTAATAATGTAATCTGCTTTATGTTTTCCATTAAAATTCTAGGAATTCAGTCAGAAAAAAGTGGACAGAATAGAAGATTCGAATTCAAGGTTTTTGTTTGCATTAGATTCCCTCCAGCCATTCCCTGCAGGATGTGGAACTCTCCTCTGTGTCTTGGTGTCCAAGAGAATTTACTATGTACCCTTTTTCTTAACGGGCTTTCTCACATTCTACTATGTTGGGCTTGGTCAGTGATGAGACTACTTGTGACATATCATCTTTGATGTATTTTTCTCCACTTCTCCATCCCAGATGTTATATGAGATGAGTTTTTTCCTACTGTACTCAACATGGTCACCATCTTGGAGCAGATAATGCCTTTGTCAAATAGTCATAACAACTAATGACTAATTTTGAGGTCTATAGCCATGTATTTACTGGGTCTCTATCATTAAAGGAGAAGATGCGGGTCACAGAACTCTCCTTGGGAGTTCAAATATTACTCCTTCTGCCTTGCCCCAGATGCAAGTGATTTTAAGAGATACTAGAGAATAAGAAATGTGAAAGATTAACTAAAAAGGACACTTCATGGTGCTTCATCCTAATCCATGATTAGGTGGAGGTAAAATGATTATGGTGGTTGGAATTCACTTATGTGCCTATAACTAAATCCTCTTCTATGTACAATTAGTAAGTCTAAAGGATAGTTGAAATTTGGTGGAAACATAGTTTGCCTGTCATTTTCTTCTCAGTTGCTTTGAATATATGTTTGGATATCCCCATGAGAAAAATAAGATAGCATGAGTCTACAGCATGTCTAAGTTTCCAGACTACAGTGTTTCATCATGAATATCCCTAATATTGTTTCCTATGGACTAGTCCTAAGGAGCATAATGGGAACATGTGGGATAAATGCAGAAGGAACATGTGCGGTAGTTGGAAATATGAACCAAGGACTGGAAGTATGGCAATGATACACATATAACACATGCTCTAATTGTGTCCTGAACTTCTGGGGTATAAAAACATACTTGTGATCAAGGGAGGAAAGACAAAAATGTATTTTTTAAATATAATTTGCAACTTCTATATTCATAAGCATATAGTATAACAACTTAATTTATAATTTCATTTTTCATGTGTATGTGCTGAGTATGTGTGTGAATTGTATATGTATGTGAGTGTGTTTGCATTCATATATTGTGTAAATTAATATGTGGAAGCTGAAGGTCAACAACAGTTGTTTCCGTGACCACTGATTTTTCTCTTCTTTAGGTTTGGGACATGGTCCCTTAATGAATATAGAGTTCATTGTCACCATAAAAAGTATGTCAGTGACCTTCATGGATCTTATTATCACTGTCTCCTAGCCCTGGGGTTACAGATGCCTGAAATCATGCTGAGCTTTATTGTATATGCTAGGTATCTGAACTCAAGAGGAATGTGGGAAGTACCTACCTCCATATGTAATAACCACCTACTTACAACACTGTGGTGACTTGGTGAATACATGGTCTATGTAAATATCATTTGGGAATAATTGGCAAACTTATTGCCTCAAATGTTAATGGCACATTCATTTATGAAGTTTATGTTCTGGCCATGTTAGAGTCTATCATCATCATCATCATCATCATCATCATCATCATCATCATCTCAAGTTACTTTGAAATGCACTAGATCACCAAAACTTACTCCGTTTAGGTGCATTTTTATATCTGTTTGTCCACATTATATCTTCCCAACCAGATTCTCCTCCGTGTCTGCTAAGTAATTCTCTCCTCTATATGTATAGAATACTTTTATATTGAAATGATGCAGTATTTGTCTTTCTTTATTTAACTTACTTCTCATAAGTCAATGTCTTCCAAGTCCATTCCTCTCCAACACAATTGTGACAATGCCCAGTTTCCACTATTGCTGAGGGAATGTATCCTTCCTATATTTCTTAGAATATAGTCCTTACCCTGTGTCAAACATGTCTTTAAAATTACTTCTATAAAATGAAGATAATAATGCAGATTATTTGGGGGCTGGGATGTTAGCTCTGTCAGTAAAGTGCTTCCCACATAAGCATGAGGACCCAAGGACCAGGAGATCCTCAGGATTATGTAAAAAGGGGCTGATAGGTATATCTTTGAATCCAACTGCTAGAAAAGTTGAGACAGGCAAGTCAGCAGGGCTCATTGGTCAGCCAGCTTGATGAGATCTTGCCTCACTAATCAGGATACATGGAAGAGTACCTGAGTGGACTTGTGACCTACCTATTGTTAATCCTGCAAACACACACACACACACACACACACACACACACACACATCCTCACACTGATGTGAATACACACACATACACACACACACACGGACACACACACACACCTAGATTCTCACATTGATGTAAAAATACACATACACATTCACACACATTATTAAGCCTACATATATAAACACTCACAGCCATACTGATAAATACCAATATATTTCTTACACTTAATTTTATAGCATCTATATCAGTAAGAAATGTCAGTCATAAGGTTTACACACTCTCTACTTATAGTGAGACTGAAAGGACATAAAAGACAATAATAATAATAATAATAATAATAATAAGAATAAGAATAAGAATAAGAATAATAAAGATTTCAGAACATTTGAGTATATTAATGCTGATGATTTTATCTACCTCTTCCGGTATTTTCTTGCAGGATATTCTGCAAGCCTCAGAAAAGTAAAAGCCAAAGGAAGGTGGCAAGTGTGTGTGACACCAACATCTACAAATGACATGGCCATTTCATTCCTCAACCCAAGGTAGGTGTGACTACTTATACAATATCTATGGAAAATTTCATTTCCAACACTTTGTCCCAGAGGAAGAGATCACCTGGTCCAACCCACTCTTAGGATCTATAGGCAGTTAATAGTTAGAGGGAGTGAAAGACATTTTCTTCAGGTAAATAGGCACTGATAAGGTTCCTATGATCCTGCAACAACCCTTACTTAATCCATGCTCCTGTAAGTAACCCTCTTGATGCTCATAAGGTCATTCCCTTAAAAACAAAGAACGTGAAAGTCCTAGTGCTACTATTTAGGAAGGGGATCATCAGAAGTGCATGGTATAGAAGGGATAACAGGTGTATGATTATGGCCAAAACATACTCATACATTTATAAAAATAAAAATACACAATTCAGACCACCACACATAACTATATGGATAGGTAATCACTTACTTAGGTACAGTGTAAACAGGTCTGTGTTTGTTTGTGTGTGTGTGTGTGTGTGTGTGTGTGTGTGTGTGTGTGTCCTTATTGAACATGTATTTTCAGATGCCAGGGGGGATATTAAATATCCCTCTCTACCATTTTAATACCTTATTTTAGTGAGACAGGATCTCTCCCTGAAATTGGGACTGTTCCAGCAGTGAACAAGTACCAGCCATTCTCTTGTCTCCACCCAAAATATTCCTATGTATGGCCACACCCAGATTTTATGAGCGCTAGCCTTTGAACTCAGATACTCATGGATATGCACTTTTACTTCCTGAATCAAATTCTCAGCTATACATGTAAATTTATGTCCTTCCAAACATGACATTTTCTTAATGTTTTGAAGCAAAACAATATGGATGATGACTAGACATCATCATGTTCTCAACAATGCTAGTGTAGATCTGTCTAAAGGCAGAGAGCTTACACCTGTGTGGGAGTTAGGTCCCAATGTCCTGCATACATGCTCAGTATTTTTCTAAGTATGTTTCACACTGTTGGAACCCTGCTCTGAAGAGCTGATCTGTTGGATCTTCACACAGATGGCAGCTTCTCATATGTGTTGCCTACCTCTCCTTCCACGCATACCCAGCCCATAACACTCAAAAGAGAGCTCTCATTTCGAGTGTGAGTCAGATCTTCAAGCTGCTTATTTTAAAGTATGAGAAACAAGGTTACCTTGTTTTCTCTCTGCTCATAGGCTTTCTGATTTTTTCTTCTTAAAAACAGTTTCTGTGCTTGGAACATTTTCTCTAAAATTTCTCCCAAGCTATGAACATAATTTTATATAAGGAAGATTTTATATATGTATATCCAAAGCTGTATATTAGAAAACATTAATTTCTCCCTAGATAATCATGTTATATAAACAGTGCAAGTCTTTGTCCCAGAGAAGATGACATAAATTTTATTTATTATTATATCAAATTCTTTCCCCTAATTTAATCCAAATTGATAAATGAGTACAGAAATATAAGCTAAGCCCCTAAAGACCAAGATATGTGGCCATCTTGTGCAGTGTGCATATTTATTTGTTACAATTAAATTGCACAGTCAGAAGGGTTTTGTCCCAAAGAACCCCAGCATCTTTAATAATTCTACCAACACTCTTGGGATTATTGTTCAAAGAAGACTGTTTACTGAATTTCTTGTCTATAAGGAGAATTACTGTTAGGGTTGATATTAATTTTCGTGTACCCAAATATGAGGATTCAGCTGTCTTAGGCTTTGAGATATCCGTACTGCAAATTTCTGCCAGTCTTTCTCCAAATCTCTGTTATTAAGTGTCCACTTTGTTCAGGACTCAGTTTTGCCTCTCCAAATATACTTCTAGGAAAATGAGGTTCTTCTTGGCAAACAGCTAAGAGATGTGCCTGTGGGTGAAATTGTCAAGGTACTTCTTGGAATGACCAACTGACTACACAAAGTGTTGCTTCAGACTAGGTAGCATCTTTCTAAAAACTGAAATATATGGGGCCTAGGAAAAATGCAGTATCTGCCTCTGTGACACCATTGTCTTCAGGCAAGTGCATCCACCCTATGCTGCTCAGGCTACTGCCCTGTTCCATTAAAATGAGAGTCTATGTTCTGCAGCTTTCCAGTGAGGACCACGTGCTCTCCAGGAGTCCTCTAAGCCCCACAGACTATGATTGTTATTGTATCTACCCTCGCAGATTGAGCAGGTATTTGGCTCTCAATCTCTCCTGTCTGCAGATGGTCATCATTAAATTACACAACTGGTACCAGCTAAGACAATCTAATGAATTCCCTGTGTCCTAGGTAATCTCTCATTCGGTGCTGTTCCTCTGGAGAATCTTAACTAATACAGATGGCAACTGAGCATTAGTCAACCCCCACTCTTCCCTGTGCTGCATGCATCTGTCATGCAGGCACAAAAGATGCTTTAAAATTATGAATCTTAAAATAGAGCCTCATCATCAAAGACTGGAGAGAGAAAAAGAGAGAGAGAGAGAGAGAGAGAGAGCAGATAATGTCTGCTCCCTAATGATAATGAGGAGAGTAAATAGTTTTAAAGCATTCACAACACGTTTAAACAAAACCAGAATATATCTCTTCTGCATAATAAATCCAAATTATATGAAACCAGTAAAAGTCCATGCAGTTTCTATTCTATGGAGTGTGTTGTTTTGTAAAACAGAGCAAGATACAATCTCTTTACCATCCCTGGTACAATACAAAAAGACAAAACCAAGCTTGTTAGATGCATCCTAATTGGCTGACTTTTATGAATTCACTTTATAAAGCCCCAGACATTAATAGACAGGAGAATAAAACAGGATATATACTCCACAAAGCAGGAATTAAAGGAAGGACAGACATCAGTAAAGGGCTACAAGAATAATGTCAGTCAAGAGAATGTTTCAGTAAGAATTTTGCTCTTCTGCTAAGGTGTCTAAGGGACAACTTGTTCTACATGAGGAACGCACCTGGAAAGCTCTTGACTAATTCACTAGTGCCATGTATAAAGGTTGCCAAATTTTTAAAGGTTTTTTTTAATTGTTTTACAGAAAGGGAAATTTAACTTCTTCCTGATTCCCATGTTTTCAATATCAGATTGAGACTTTCAGAGATATCCAGCATTGAACACTAAACAACTAGCAGGTTCTCTGGTTTTACAGTCAGAAGCATTTATTGTTGGAATACCTAACTGATAAGATTGAAAGCAGTCTAATTAAACTTCTAGCATACCTGTTTCTTTGGTGTTTGTGGACTTCTCCGATGGGATAAATGGGGATATAATAATCCCAGTTTAAGGTTTTCATTGTTATCTGTACTAGCCAAGAGCTGCCATTTCTCTGAAGCAAGGACTATTTCTCTTCTCATTCCATGTGTTTCTTTGTATCTGATATACTAAAAAGAGGAGAGGAAATGGGACACCATACTTACTCTAGCCAATCAACAAGCAGTTATTCCAAATAGAGACAGAGACATAATCCTTCCTACAAAGGGACACAGAGACACCTTTAGACTAATCAAGATAGAAAGAGGGTAAGGCATGAACTAGACAGAACAAACCTAAATAAAAACACAACCCCCGTTAACATTCCTGGTCTCCCCTGCTCTATCAAAGCTCTGTTGGATTGCCAATAAATTTTGCTTTGACTATATTTTGTTGTTCTGTATTTTAGTCTTTTAGTTCTTTAGCTTATGGCAACAAGGAATATATCTGTTAGCTGCTATTAATTCTGTAAGTTTCTTTGTGAAACTTTGACTCTTAGAGGAGAAATTAAGTAGCTAGGAATTATACAGCTAAGAATGTCAGGAGCTAGATTGAGGCCCAGTCCAGAGACTCATATGTATTAGCTATGTAGTGTCAGTCACAAAAACGTTGACTACATGCACATATCTGAAGTTTGGCTCTTTATCTCACTGTGGCACTGATTCAAAACATCACAGAAAAAAACAATTATTTCTATAAATCTCATGCTACAAATGTAAAGCTGAATGCTCATTAATTTTGTCTAGTCCACTTAGGGATAGTGAAGCAGAACACAAGTTCCAGGCTCCCAGACCAGTCCTGTACCACCTAAATAAACAAGAGTGACTACACAAACTGCACACAGGCCAGCATCCTGTAAGGCTTTCTTTACTATAGGCTAGATACATAAGCTGCATCAAAAAATCCTTGGCAGAAGGATTTTTTCTTTTCTCTCCTCCCATTTTCTATGATCTTCCTCAGCTGTATTGTTCCCTATGCCTCCAATTTCTTCTTTCACAATAGTTAGAGTAGACATTGGAAAGAAAGTGTTGTTCATTGACAATTTCTTGATTTCAAAGAATGATGAAAATTGGTAAGGGATGGAAGGATGATGTTCAAGTGCCAATTTAACTCAGTGAGCACAAGTGTTGATGAGTCCATTAATGAGGGAGCCAGGAGAACCATCTCACAATGTGCAGAAAGGCTCTGCCATTCACTCAAACTTTAATGCAAGCAGAAGATGAAAAGCATTGATGAGATGGACTGCAAATTCTTACTTACGATATTCCATATGCCAGTGGCATACCTAGTGGGAGCTTTATTTATGTGTCTTTTTTTTGTTTTTTTTTTTGTGCCTAAGAGATAGAGAAATGGTTGTGATTTTCTTTGTTTTGTGGGATGCTATAGTCTGTTTATTGGAGTCTTTAAGCAAAATTTACCTTTCCCCAAAAGTAAAGTTTCATGTCCCTGACTAAAAATTTTAAAGAAAACATTCTCCATTTTTGGGATACCATGAGTGTATTAGAAGAGTTATCTGGTGTAGTTATGCTGAAAGGAATGAGGATATTCTAGAGTCACTATGGCTGTTCATTTTATTATCATGGTTGAAATATTAAAGCCCAAATAATTGGAATTTCTCCTGAAAGTTCATGTTGGTATACTGGAATTCTAGTGGTAGAAATAAGGGAGCATATCTCCCAAGAAGGGATTCCACAGAGTTCCATGAGTTCTCAGACTATAGGGAAGGAAAAACTAGATCCCAAACAAAAATGGATCAATGATAAATGTGATCAGATTTTGACCAGGAGTAGCTATGCATGCTATGTGCCCAATTTTTAAATCTGAACCTCATTTCAAAACCAAAAGATAGTCTTTTGGGAGTACAGAAAATGGATCCATGTTTCAGTGTGGTCACATTTCTAATACAATGGTAATATGGATAATATTGGTTAATTAAAATGAGTCACAAAACAATACCAAAATTTATGACTGAAGGGAGGAAGTCACAGGAATGATGGGGGATTCATAAGGATGGGATATTATAGTACATGTATGAAATTGTTGAAGAAGAAAACATAAATAATATAGTTTAAAACTGAATTGCTTAAGCTTTCCATTGTTAATTTGTGTGTTGATTTGATCTAAAGGAAAGGATCCTTCATTTTGCTTAAAATTAGTGATTGATAAGAAAAATCTCAGTCAATTTTGGGTAGGACTAGTCCTACGCAGGTGGTCCTGGGTTCTATAAGAAAGAAGGCTGGGCAAGCCATGTAAGCAGTACTCCTCTATGGCCTGCACATCAATTCCTGATTTCCAGTTCTTGCCCTGCTTGAGTTCCTGCCCTGACTTTCCTCAGTCATAGATTGAGAAGTGTAAGCAAAATAAACCCTTTTCTCTTCAAGTTGTTACATTTTCTTTTGTTTTTTGTGTTGTTTGGTTATATCTGGTTTATTTTTTGTTTGTTGTGTTTGTTGTGCTTGTTTGTTTGTTCTCATAGTGTTTCACCACAGCAAAAAGCAACTTCACTAAGAAATAAATTGGTACCAGGTGGAGTATTGATGTTATAAGCCTAATAGACCTGATATGTCTTAGGAATGATTACAAAAGGAATTTGGATATTCGAGTTGGATTAGCCCTTGAGATTTCATATATGAGGAAGCTGCTTTGTGGGATCCTAGGAGATAACTGTGTTAAGATCGATGCAAAAGATAAAGACCAACACATAGTTTTAGAGGAAAATTTCGAGCTTCTGAAAGTATCTATTTAGGTTGTTTTCTATTTTGAAGGTAGAATCTGTGATTTCAGACAACTTGGTCTGAAGAATTAGGAGTAATCCAGCACTACTGATGAGAAAACTTTGCAATACTGTGACAAGTGAGGCCCATTAGCTAGATCAGAAAAATTAGCAGGGACTAAGAAACCAGCATCATCGGGTGATGTCTTCTGGAAAATGCATCCTAAGGGCTACCACACAAAAGCTGTATTTTAGAAGCAGCCAAGATTGTACTTTGTGCTGGAAGCCAAACTTGATAGAGTAAGGGTCACACAGGTAAAGCTGATTTTAGAGGCATAAAGGGGTCAAACTTTGCACTTTGAAAAACCAGGAGAGGCCATTTTTAAAGAAGCAATTTCAGTAGCAATCAAAGCCCACAGATTGAGAGGTCATATAAAGAAGCTGATGATTGGTACTCTCTCTCTCTCTCTCTCTCTCTCTCTCTCTCTCTCTGTGTGTGTGTGTGTGTGTGTGTGTGTGTGTGTGTGTGTGTGTGTATGTACCTACGAACAAATATGTGGAGGCTCACCACCAAAAACAAATTTATCCTTAGTCTTCACCTTATTTTCTATTATCTATCTATCTATCTATCTATCTATCTATCTATCTATCTATCTATAGATCATCTATATGAAATATATCTATGAATTGTAACACTTGGCTAGGTGTTGCAATATTTGTGTAAGTCAGTTTATGAAGATTTTAATTTTTATATTATGCCGCATTGTATAATGCAGATACTTATAACTCAAAAATATAATAATTTCAATCAGTTATGTACAAGACATACAGTAGCACATTTATGAAAAGAACCATAAGATATGACTGGGAATCAACAACATGTTTGGTTAAGTTGCATAAAATTAAATCAGATATCAAAACGGAACAGCAACTGCAGCCTGTGCAAGATTGGCAGTGTCGTCTCAGATTCTTTTAAACACTAATTAGTTTATGCCACATAGTGTTTTACAACATCAGCATCATACTGTAGTGTTTCATGAGCCACTCTTACTTTTGAGTCTCACTGTCTTCAAGTTTACTTACTAGCCAGTACTGGCCAGGTATCCCAGTGATGTCTTGAAAATAACAATAGCAGCTCAGTTCTCAGAAAATAGGGCAGCCCCAACATATGTGTATTTTGTATGATGTCTCTGATGACCTACTTCAAGTTTTCATAATTTCCTTTAAATTCATTCCTGCATCATCTTAAAAGTCACATGTTTGTGATATGTATTGCATTGTCCTGGACCTGTGACAAATTACCAGAGATGAAACTTATTTTTTTTATTGTCAAAGTGTGTGTGAGTCTTGGAGTTACTCATGCAGTCTTCTTTGCTATAGTTTTGAATTTCATTCATTGGATTCCTTTCAAGTTTGCAGTGTGGTAGTAGATTCACAGGACGATGTCATTATGGAGTTTTGCATAACAACCAATGCATAAATTTCACTGTTACACAGTATATAGCTGTTCCAGATTGATTGATTTGGAAATATGAAATATCCATTGAGTTTTAAGCAGTGAGAGAAGGTGCCCTATGTCTATGACAGTCGATGGCTGATGAAAAAGCCTTCTAGCAAATGTCTTTGCCCAAATACAGTTTTGTAACTGAGATGCCAAGACTAATAATCATGATTTCCCAAATAATACCAAAAACCTATAAATTACTGTTTTCACATGTCTTTCTCTTTGTTCACTTAAAGAGCATAGTACATAAGCAATATATGATTTTGCTAAAACTTGTAAACTGTTTTCTGGGTATACATTAATGATAGCTTTTCTCTTCTTCTTTGCCTCAGCAATTAGAGGCTGCCTTTTCTACTATAGCTCATTCAGTTCCCACACCCCACATCTATAGTCACCCAGCAGAGCTGTGATATGATCCCCATTGGTGTAGGTATTTCCTTTATGTCAGGCTATTTACATAGGTCACTTTCCACATTTTGCTGATCCTATGGATACTGAGGTATGTAAGGGCAGGCTTAATGAGCTATGGGGCAAAGATAATCCCCAACAAATGCACCAACTGAACAGCTTTCAAGTCAAATTTATAATGATGCTAAAGTCATTTTAGAAAACATTTCATCTATATCACGAAGAATGAGCCAACCAGGGCAAATATTTGGCAAATATTTTATTAGGCACTTCCTTTGTGGAACACAGAGTAGAGAGATGGAAGCTACGTTCGGCTGGTCTCCTGTTACCAAACATCCTGTTCTGTTTCATGGGTAAGACTCACTCAACCAATAACATTCCTAGAGATTGTAGAAAAATATCAGAAATAATGTTTCAGCCCTAAGATGGGAACCATATGAAATCAATCCACATGTGCAAGCATACAATTCTATGTTAAGCAACTGTATCATGATAAGTATGGCTGACTCCATTCGATTCTTGTCTACATAGAGAGAAAGTTTCCATTTATGAAGATGAGTGTTACAGGGGAATATGGGAACTGATGGTGAATCCCAGTGATGCAGTTACCCTGAGCAAGAGCTCTTTAGAGGGAGGAGAAACATTATAGACAGCAATTTTGCAGTAGCAAGAAAATCACTGCTGATGACCTAGAGGATGTGAGAAGTCCTTGGGTTGGGCATTGTAGTGTTTAATCAAATATAAGCATGTGTGAAACTATCTGTGGAGGCCAGAGATAAGCTGCTGTTTCTGAGTAGAGTTCACATTACCTTTCCTTGTAGGATTGTCATGCTGGCTTATGGGCAGTGACTACAAGTTTTACAAGGTTTTCAGCAAAAACAATAGGTATGGAAATACAGAACCTTGAGGTTGCCAAAGCAAACTCCCCCTAACTAGATGATTTACAATATCAAGACTATTTCATAAGCCTGGAGATGAGAACTTCACATATTAAAGACGTGTAAGGCTGTATGTTCTTGGAAAGTATCCATGGAGTATTATCCCTTGTTTCCTCCCAGCATTGATTGGCTCTTACAAGTGGTATTTTTTGGCTTGTAAATGCATAAGACCAGTCCTGCCCTTTTGTCTATGACTCATATATAGAGCAGCATGTGTGAAGGCCAGAGATGAGCCTTTGTTCTTTAAGTGCTATATAGTTTGATGTGGTTGGTTGTGGATAAACCTCTACTCATGTCAGGAATTCACTGTGCAGCTGTGTGACAAGTGAACTACAGAGATCTAGTAGTTTCTGCATTTCCATCCCTGTGATTACAAGTGCCAAAAAACAAAGAAAGTTTCATTTGCTTCTGTTCTGAGAATGGAAATGGAATGTTCAAGTACTTATTTACACAACACCTCCCCAGCCCATACTCTGCTCTTGATAAACACACCAGTCACCTGATTTAGAGGCTTTTCTAATTCCAGAGACAGTTCACATAAAGATTAGCCACACCAGCGAACACACTGTTTCCAAAATGATCATATTTTGACATTCTTGGTGCAGAAGTGATTTGGGGGAAAACTTTCAGCTAACCACAATTAGATTATTCATACACATCTATTGGTTATTAATGAGCCAAAATCATGATTGAACCTTACAGTATCCACTTCTAATTCCCCTGAGTTCAAGAGTATAGTCACTTTTGTTTTTCTACCATTTTCCCCATATGTGCGCGTGATTATGTTCGTGTGTGTGTGTGTGTGTGTGTGTGTGTGTGTGTGTGTGTGTGTTGGGGTGTGTGTGGTGTGTTTATGTGTGTATATGTATTTATGTAAGCAGGCAATGGTATGCGTATGAAAGTCACATTCTTAAATGCTGATCTTCACCTTCTCTGTTCTTTATAACAGGGGTTTCCTGTTGTTAACACCTGTGTATGCAAGTATAATTGGTCCACAAACTTCACAGAATCCTTGCTTCTCTGCCCACGCCTGCAGGAGGGCCAGGATGACAGATGCTTACTTAGGTTCTGTGATTTAAATTCAGGTTCTCAAATTTTGTGTCAAGTACTTTACCTATGATGTTGCTATCTCTTCAGCCCATTGCCCTTTATACTCCTACAGCTAAGTAAATTCTTATTTCCCTTGATAGTTTGTCTTTAAATATAATACAAGCAATGCCTGCTCACAAGTCCACATATATAGATGCCTTGATTCAGAGTCAAATGAAAAAAAAAATTGGTTCTTGGAGATAGTCATATCCTTTCTCAGTCTCTTAGTTGTCTCACCCCAGGTGATGGGTCAATAAAGCATATAAAGGACATAGATTTCTGGTTCAATAATTTATATGTCTTTCTGATTTACACAAGACAAGTGAAACAAAAATTAAATGAGGATGACTTTGTAAATCTCTAGGCTAGGCACTACTTAATCAGAGTGTTTAGCAGAATGGATACTCATAAGGATGGTAGACAGACTCTGCTTCTATTGTGACCCACTTGACTGATTGAATTCATTGTTTCCCACTTTAGTTATTTTGTTTAAACCTGTGTCTGCCCCAGGGATTTAGGTAAAATGGGGAGGCAGATTGCTTCCTGAGAGGATCCCTGGAGCATGATTAAACTGTTTCATTTGCATCATTTTAATTTAAAAGTGCTTAGCTGAGCTTTCTTTTGTGCTCAGATTTAGGAGTGAGCTCTGGATTTAGGCAAATCTGATTTTGAACCCTGCTACTGGGTAATCTTATCCTGAACAGAACTTTATGACTCTGAGCAATAGAGCCTGCATCCTTAAGACATCTGTTAAACCTACCTCAGACAAACAGGGCTGTTCTAAATAGACTCCCAACATTCTTTACATGGGGGAAATGCACAAAACAATAATATTTAAATATTTATATAATAAAATTGTTTGAATCTGCTCAGTCACCTTTGATTCTGAAGAAATAAAGTTTCAAAGTTTCATAGATATGAGAAACAAAGTTATGAAATCAAAGTTTTGAGAAATACATCTGGTGGTCAGGATGTCTATGACAAACTTGTGACATTTTTAAGAGATACATCTGACATCAGGATGCCCTGTGATATGATAAAGTTTTGGTGATCAAGATATTGAGGCAATTCTGACTAAGCTAATTAAGACAAAACAAAAAGAACTGCTCCTAGAAAGACCCCCTCCCAAGATGAATCTTGAGAACAACCACAGGGTGTCAACCTGACCCTGATCGACCACCCAGTTCCTCCCTCACCTCTAAAGGACATGCCAATTTAGCCATTTCCCAGTGATTCTCCAAGGCCAGGTGTAGAACTGGATGAGGAAAGTAACTAATTGAGCAAAGAATAGCCCCTTGAGCATGCCAGCCAATACCGCACCAGATCCTTTGTCCTGTGTACCACCAATGAGAATAGGCCAGCTAACCTTGTTGCTGAAGTCTGCCCTCTGTAATGAAGAAAAGTTGTGTGCTTTTTGGGTTGGGGTTGCCTCTCCCTTCGTGGATTTGCAACCCCATGTACATGCATTAAAAACCTTATACCGTCATGCTACTGCAGCGGTCACTTTGTCAATCTGTGCTCTGTAGGTGGCGCTCCTGAGGTAAGGCCACTATGGGGACTTACAACACTTACCTCAATTTTTTTTTTTTTTTGTTCTTTTTTTCGGAGCTGCGGACCGAACCCAGGGCTTTGCGCTTGCTAGGCAAGCACTCTCCACTGAGCTAAATCCCCAACCACACCTCAAATCTAAAATGGTAAGAGTGCCATGAAATTCATACTGCTTAATAAGGGTGATAGTAAAGCCAGTGAAGTGCAGGCTTGGAAGCATAAGGATCTCTTCTGTATCTTCAGAAATAACCTTAAAAATGTCATGTGTGATGATGCTTACTTGTAACCATAGAGCTGGGGAGAAAGACCAGTGGAATCCTGGGCCTCAATGAGGGTCTCCTTTTGAATCTCAGGCCAGTACGAGCTCTGCCTCAATACAATAAACAAGGTAGACAATGTCTCGGAAATGCTACCTGAAATTGTTCTCTCTCAGAGGTGTGCACAACCCAAAACCCAAGTACCTGCATACAAGCACATAAACACTAATGCTATTCACATCCCTAGATATATTCTTAGATTATAGTACCATTTGTAGATTTTAGAGACTAAGGAACTTAGTCTTACTTGGTGTTAAGAGAAGGAATAGAAATCTCATGGTTCCTAAATTGTTGACTATTCCCTTGGTAATATTGCTACAGGATGGAGAAATCATCTCCTATTCTAATGCCACTGTTGCTTTGCACAATGTTAGGGACCAACTTCCTCATTGCTTCCTCATATCATGGCTGAGAACTGTTGCTAATAGCCATGGTGCTTAGGTGCAGAGGTATAAATCACTATGCTGTGCCTTTGAGGTTTCTCATTGCAGTGATACTGGTTTCCATTAATCCAACCTAATACAGTTTGGCACAATTTACATGTCACATTTCACTGCTAAATTAAAATTGTAATATGAAGAATATTTATTCAACATTTTCTAGATATTTTAATAGCATCAAAATGTTAAAAAATTAAATGGTTATAATGTACAGTTCAGGATAAGTGTAGCATGCTAAAATTCATATATATATATATGTAACACAAATACATTTAATTTAAGTATATATATAAGTAAATTTATGTTTGAATGATAAGATGTACATTTGTATGTGCACATATATATTTACATGAATATATGTTTCATGTGTAAACAGAATCTATCAACTCTTGCATAAGTACTAGGTTTGTTTCCTGAAAGATTTTTTTTTCATTCATGTCTGTACATTTAATTACAGCCATTTGGAAGACTTCAGGTTCCAGAAAAGAACAGTTAATAAATATTAACATTAATTTGCAAGCTTTATAGACCTTAAAATTTTAAGTTCTGTTACACTATTTTTAAAATCTCTCCACATTGTCACTGGAAGTTCAATCTTGCATTTCCTTACATGATTATTGGTCTATTCATTACACAGAACTGACAAAGCCATTTGAAGAGTTATCATTTAATTGTTTCAGAAATTAGTAAGTGACAAATACATCCCAAAAGAGAACACTGCCAAGCTGACATATTATGTGGGATGAGAGAGGTACACAAAAGATGATGGCTGAGCTAAGACTAGAATACCCAGTAGGAAAAGAAAAGCAGACCAACATCACACCAGGACTCATTGATCAACCATTTCCTGGACTGGGAGAGAGGCCAGCAGAGTGTTTGTTTTATACCTAGAAGTCCATGGCTGTACAGTCACTTGCATGTGTATATCCATACTAGTAATGCGACCTTAGTATTTCCAGGTGTGGAGAAAGCTATTTCAATAGAAAGGGTACCCAGATACTTGACATGTTTAAAAAAAGATTCCTATTATCTCTCCTAAGGGTATATGTATCCCAGTGCATGTGTGCAAGGTCCAGAGTAGAATAACATGTATTCAGCTCTGTCACTCTCTGATTTACTCGATGGAGACAGTGTATCTGATTGAACTTTGAGCTATCTGGTAGCTAGCACATACTATGATTCTCCTC
This sequence comes from Rattus norvegicus, assembly GCF_021556685.1. Taxonomy (NCBI): domain Eukaryota; kingdom Metazoa; phylum Chordata; class Mammalia; order Rodentia; family Muridae; genus Rattus; species Rattus norvegicus. The sequence continues at coordinate 18,427,973 of NC_141546.1, read as the reverse complement.
TCTCTGCCCTGTATAGCTCTGGCTTACAACTGTGTGTTGTCACACCTGGCAGTTCATATGAGTGTGGTATTGGAACTCAGATCTCTGCTTATGCAGCAAGAGCTTTTGTACTTAACTCATTGAGCCACATAAGCCCTATGTATGTATCTTCTTCCATTCTCCCAAGCATACAGAACTGACATAAATGTAATGTCTAAAATAGTAGCACATCATAGAAGCAGCTACATTAGGTTAAGTCAGGGATGCATACATGCACAGAGATGCATGTAGCCACACGTGGATGTGCACACATACCCCAAAACCAAAACACAAAGAGTTTTCTACATGGACAGGAGAAGAACAACAAACAGTGTAAGAGAGTTAGCCTGAGCCACTTAGGAGAGAAAGCAGGTAGTCTTTGTTTAAACAAGTATACCCAGGAAACTATGCAGTTAATGTGATCATGTCCACCTGAAGTTGACCCACAGTAGCAGGGAAGCATAGCTGGCTTAGTCCTTATCCCTTCTAGATACTCAGTTTCTCAATCTATTAACAGAAGTGTAGCCTTTGGTCATTGTAGCTTGCCAGAAAAACAATGAGAGAAAAATGTAGCCAAATCATTATAAAGTAAAAATTGCTTCTAAGGAAAACTTGCCATGGCACATGATCTACCAAAAATCCTAAAACATGTACCTCCCCGTCTTCACACAGATCTTCATGATGTTTCTTTCTACACATTTGTCTTTCTCTCAGAGAAGACTGCCAAGTCTTACTTTTAAAACCAAATAAATCTTTGTACATATACTTGATATTCTAAATTATAATCAAATAAGACAAGAAATGAGGGACCCAGCATTCTTTGATAACTCCAGCACAGTTCTAAGAGCACTTTCTTTTAAAATTTCGTTGTAGCTTTGTGTGTGTGTGTGTGTGTGTGTGTGTGTGTGTGTATGAGTACAATGCTTTGAGAGGCTTTAGGTAATGGATCCACTACAGGTAGAGTTGCTGGTGGTTGTGCACATGGATCAGGAGAAATGAACTGAAATTAAGTCTGTGAGTTCTTTACTGATGAGCATTTGCTTGATCATTGGTGACATCTCTCTGTGATACCTTTGATGGAAAAAAATTAACTATTCCCTTCATCTATAAGGTATAGCTTAATGTATAGCTTAATATAGTGAAACATATATTTTGAAGGCAAGTTGTGACTCCATTTGGTGTTTCTCATTGGTTTAGAACCGTAGTGAAAAGATCTGCATACTCTCAGACAGAGGAAAGAAGTTTATGCATGGAACCATTATAAGAGAGGATAGACATGAAACAAATGCGTTCTGCACCCTCCATATTTCATTTGTGGTGTTGGTTGGTCCACTTTTATTTTTTTTTTTATTTTTTTTTTTATTAACTTGAGTATTTCTTATATACATTTCGAGTGTTATTCCCTTTCCCGGTTTCCGGGCAAACATCCCCCTCCCCCCTCCCCTTCCTTATGGGTGTTCCCCTCCCAACCCTCCCCCCATTGCCGCCCTCCCCCCATAGACTAGTTCACTGTGGGTTCAGTCTTAGCAGGACCCAGGGCTTCCCCTTCCACTTTTATTTTTAAACTTCATCCACCAACTTTGTATTATCCCTCTGTGCTTGCAGCTCACACTGAGGCAACAACAGCACAGCCCTCCTCAGGAGCAACTGTGCCTCATGGTTTTTATATCAAAATTTTCTCCTTAGCACTGTCTGCTATTGTGATAATGAGCTCATAATCTTATTGAAGATGCATTTCCTTTGATCCTATTTTCTTATTTAAAAGCCAGGGAGCTTTTTTTTGTTGTTGTTGTTTCCAGCAGCCCTTGCCAGATCAGGAAGCTTTCCATTTAACTACATGCTAAGTAGACACCTGGGGCTATAGATTTGGGGCTAAAGTTCTTTTCTATTGGTGTCAGCAACTCTATCCTGCTCTTCTATGGTTATTCTGTCAGCTACAAGGCATCTGAGCTACTTGTCTTTAATGAGCTTGCCTGCATAATTCTGCCTATAACCCAAGGAGAGCTTACCTTTCCCATTGTGCTTTTAGTTTACTCAAAAATTGCTGACATTTTAGGCTTGTTCTTTCTTTAGTATGCAAAGCTTAGATTAAGGAAACTGAGAGTCAATGTCCTCAGGGTACCTTACCCAAGTGGATGCCACACACCAGCTTTTACAATGGTTATAGATTTCCATTTACTTCCTGTCAAAGCTCATCAAGTGCACGAATCCACTTATGGTTTACACAGAGCTTCAAATAATGAAGGCATAACCATAATTGCCCCATGATCACCTGACATTTTTATAGAAATATAAATTCTTTGCCCTACTCTGATCTATTGCATCAGATATTCCCCAAGCCCAGCTCAACACAGTGCCTGAACAAAACCTATGGGGCATTTTAAGGCATGTTCATTTTCTGAAACTCTATTTTATAGTTCATGTAAGGTCAGCCTCCAATATTACACTTGCCTTTCAAGGGAAAAAGCTAAGAGCATCTAAGTCCAAGTCCCAGAATCCAAGTAAGAAGTTTAGTAGTGGTGTGATCATTTGTAAACCAAGCATGGGACACGTGGAAACAAGTGGATTCCTGGCATCTGCTGGTGTGCAGCAGTGCCAAATTCAAGTGATCCAGACTACTGAGAAAACCTGTCTACAAAAATTCTTGGAGGAAGGACACCTAATTTTGAGGTCTTACCTCCACAATCAAGCACATTCATGTTCATGTATATCAGTACACATGCATGCACATTGCATGTATGGATACATATCCACACACAGACACACACAGACATATGCACACACACACACACACACACACACACACACACACACACACACATACACACTCACACCCCTCAGTAAAGAGAAGGCAAGTAAAAGTAATTCTCTTTCTCTCAGACATCACAGTATCAGTATTATATTTACTAACACAATGAGATAAATCTTAAAGAGCAAACTATGTTAAAATTGAAATACTAATTCTGTTTCTTCTATTCTATGGATAAAGTCTTCCAGACCTAGTTGATATATATATATATACATATATATATATATACATATATATATGTATATATGTATATTTTTATTATTGTTATTATTATTAGCTGACATTTCTGGGAAACATGGAATAATTTGACAAAAGATTAATATCCATAATAGTGAATATTAAGCAATCTTTTGATGTCAACTGCTGGATTGTATTCTACTACAAATGTAACTGGGATGGGGGCGCTGCAGTTTTCCTATTTGCTCTTTTACAGAAAGTGTCCTTACAAATATTAATCTTGAAAACTGCACGTTGACTCCCTGTCTATGGAATGTGTTTAAATATCACCTGGGTAAATATGGGAAAGAATTAACTTCTGAAAAGGCTAGACCCCACTGAGGGAAGTGCCCTGAAACAAGTTCTCCGGAAGTTTTAGGACCCTGTGCTAAAGAGAAGCATGCTGAGGCTGCGACAAGCACCAAATGTTGATCTGGCAAGCTGTTCCTTCCTCCCTTCCCAGCAGGGTTCCTTCAGTCTTAAGAGTCCAGGTCAGAAAAGACCATAGAAAGTCACTGGGAAATCTCAGGGAGGGCACTGAGCTTCATTAGTCTATACTTGGTGATTTAAAGCAGAAACAATGTGAAAATAAATCTCCATTTTGAGGTACATCATTCCGTCATAAGCAAGGCCATCTGTAAATCAAATTGTCTGAGTAGAAAATGCAAAAGAATGAGTGCTGGCTGTCAGGAGGCAGGTACATCTACACCTGTCATAGCTGGTGGCAAAGATGTGCAGGGCAAGTTACACATCTATCCATGGTCATGGCTGATTCAACCAGCTGCATGTTGGCAAGTAATTTTTTCATTGGTGGTCCCTGTTAAATTAACAGACTAAGTGTATAGAGTTCTTAACTGATTTTTTTTAAAAGACAGCTTGTATTGGTTCTTCTGGAGTTTTACTAGCAAAATCATGTATATGTGTATATTCATATATATTTCTTCATTCTTTGAGTCCTTCATACAATATATCATTATCATATTCACCTATCACTTCTTCCCCCAACTCCTCCCAGATCCACTCCTTATCCCTAACCCCACCACCCTACTTCTTTTAATTTTCTTGTAGATTTTAGAGAAGACAATCTCACAGCAGATGTCCCTGTCCTCTAGCTCATACAGTATTGCTACTAATCTGCAATATTCTTTTAAATAATATTCATCTATAAAATTAACACTTACAGTTTACACTTCTAAGTGTAAATTGTGAGAAAATAAATGAAAAATTTGTCTTTAAAATCCTACCAGTCACCCGACACAGTGGCTAGTTTCATTAGCACTCTGAAGGATGAGGTAGGTAATTATCATGGGTAACACAGTGTGTTCCAGGCCACAGAAATCTCTGCAAATGTCTTTGATTGTATACTGTTATATGAAATCTTATTACTTTATTTTAAAAATATAAAAGCAAAGACTGGAGATGGAGTAGTTGCTAAGAATACTCTGTATATAAGCATGAAGGTCTATATCTTATGTATGGATCCCTTGAAATCTCATAAAATAAACACAAAAACAAACAAAAATAAAAAACAAAAACAAAAACAAAGATAAAACCAGGTTTGAGAGTGTGCCTACCTACATACCCTGGGCTGTCAGGGACTGAGACAGGAGGATCACTGTATTTTCACAATACACAAATGTGTGTAGCACATACACATATACAAATAAGAATGTAGGGCTTGTTATAGAGAAGCCATATTTTAGTCTCTTAATGTTTCAGGGCATACAGAAGGTTTCCATTCATGTAGCCTGATACACAATGATAGCTTAAAAAACATATGTTGATATGAGGAGATTCTTTCTCTGAAATTGTTTTCTGAAACTGTTAGGCTTAAAATAGTATATAAAACAGCAATAAATACTCAGAACACACCATGACTGTTGGCAAAATAAATGTGTGTAAATCAAGAAGATAGGAGAAAATCGCCCAAGAATTTTGTAAGTAGCTCAAGGATGAAATTGGGGAACTGATTACTGAAATGTGTAATCCATTGTTTCAGTTTACATCAGATTAAGGAAAGAGCTGCATAACCAATGTAGGACATTTGTGTGCAAGCAGACTCCAGAACTGTACAGAAATCACAGAGCATCACACTGAACAGGTTGAGCTTGTGTTAGTAAAAGGTAGTATGATCCCTGTAAATGTGAAATGCAAAATGCATCTGAAGAAGACACAGGATATTCAGAGTGAATGATTGGTGTACCTGTGGCTGGCTGCTGTGACAAAATAGCTGATGCAGTAAGCCGTATTGGATTTGGGCCTAGCCGCTTTGTGACTGCATAGCTCAAGGTGGCTACTTGACTCTGGGCTGCATGGCCACAGATGTTTAACCTTGAAATGACTGCCATACAGACTTGAGATTGTTGAACTAAGAGCCTCTCCCAGGAAGACCCTGGGAGCAATGACAGGATGTTTCAGCCTGAGCAAAACACCAGATGTCCCTGAGCGGATTCCTAAGAAGGGTTAGACCTTTTCAAAGAACAGGTCCCCGGAAGACTGTTGCCTCTTTGTTATAGGAGGATATCTTGCAGTGTAGTGATTCACCTTATATCCTTGGGCATTTCCCAAACTCCCCCACCCTAAGCTTCAGTTCCTGCTTCTATTCCTGCCTCAGAGCTTTAAATGCTGTACATTTCTCTCAATAAAGGAGACCTTGACAACAGAATCTTGATTGGTCTCCTTCTTCTCTTCACCCCCATTTTGGCCCACAGGTAGAAAGCCTCTTCGGGACCCTGAATAACTGGGTCTCCGCTGGCGGGGATAAGCTGACAGGAAGCAATTAAATGGAGGAGAATTTACTCTGGGTCACATTTTGAGGGAATACAGTTCCTCGTGGGTAGGTACATGGCTTCAGAGTGGGAGGCTGTTCTTTTCACTGTAACTGTAGTCAGGAAGCTATTATTGAAAACAAATTAAGCATCTCCATGTCCTCCACATATTCCCACAAAAACATAAAATACTTCGTACCAGATTTTTCCAAGGAGACTTACGTTTTCATTTTGATTTACCTGATCATTGTGTTCTGAAACGTTATTTGAGACTCTTTCCTGTTGTTTATCATACAGCATCAGTTCCTAACAACCACTGTGGGTAAGCTAAAGTATTACCTAGTAGCTTGTGCTTAGATATCATGGACAGGTAGAGCTGATGTGATAACATGTGAAAGAGCACAGCATTCATAACCTTTTGAAATATCAATGTCTTCTGAAAATAGAAGCAATCTGTTACGTTTCAATAAAGATAAAATAATGTACTCATAATATTATCAGAGTGCACAGGTGCACATAGTTCTGATTGAATCACACATGGTGCATGGAAGTGCATGTCTGCAAACAGATACCCAAAGTAAGTCACTTTGAACTTTGAGAGGTTGTCTTTTCACCTAGCATCAATTCCGTAGTTACTGCCTGGTCTTCGTGTACTTCAGAAAGTAGTCTTCAAATTAACATATAAAATGTGAGTAGAGCTCTATCCTCTTATAAAAGAGACCTTTATCAATTTCAGGGTGGTCTTTCTGGCTGAATAGAGTTCAGTCAGATGTGAGTGGGCCTAAGTTAAATACAACAAACTAATATCTGCATGATCCAAACTGGAGAAGCTACCGACAACATTTTTTTCTGACACTTAAACCTGAAGTGGACTTTTTGGAGTGTATTTGCAAAAGAAAAATGAAGAAAAATGACCATACAGTAATATATACCATTGTTGATAATGTGGGATGTGGATTTGAAAAGGAAGCGTGAATGATTGGGAGGCAGAGAAATTTTAAACACCAGTTTACTATGCTTTTTGTTTTGTGTTTTCTGTGTAGGCACAATAAAGATGGGGTTGTAGTGCTGATGACCTCAAAGGTTTCTGGTGACTTGTAAGTCTCTAAGTAGGAGAGAGATGAATTTGATCACAGAAACAGTTTTTGTAACTTTTGATGCATGGGAAAAAGCAGGCAGAAGAGTCAGTTTGCTTATTTTACCTGCCTCACTGAAGACCTGAATACTGAGCTCAGGAGATTGTCCAGTAGCTAAAGGCACTGTCCCCTAGCCTAGTGACCTGGGATCTATCCCTGGGACACACAGAGTGGAAGAGGAGAAGAGGCTTCTGCAGCTTTTTGTCTAGCCTACACACACACCCCACCAACACACATAGAGTAAGTCACACTGGCTCAGGTCCACCTAAGAGTTAGAATTTCAATTTGTGGATCCCTCTAACATGTCTATACCACAAATTAAAGAGGCTTACATTCCATAGAAATGCTAAAATTTGTTGCCAAACCAGACCCTGAGATACTTTCAGACCTGGTCATTTAGTGGCCAGGCAGTCAGCCTATTAATATATTATGAGGCAGTGCTAAGTGGCTGCTCAGTGGCCTCATTCATGAATGATCAACTCAGTACTAGATCAGAAACTCTCCAAATTGAATTTTTAGCACAGAGATTTTCTCCTGTGTTAACATAAAGGTGTATTTTAAAGGTTCTTATTCTGAAGTGAACTTGAAGTTAAAGAAACCTCTTGAGCGCTGGTAAATTGATGCCACACAGTATGTATGTTGTGTGTATTTTTCAGTATGCTTATTATACAAAGCTATTACAAACAGAATCACATCAAACTTCAGGCCTCTACAAATGACCAAATGAGCTATAGAACATGAGAGAAGTTGTCTACTATGCGTCAGGCCACAAGTTGTATCCCAGCAAAAAACACACACTTACACACACTCACAAACACACAGAGAGCAACAAAAACAAATAAAACAGAGAAACCAAAAAAAAAAAGAAAAACTGAAAACAAACAAAACCAAACCAATTAACCCACCAACAAACCAACCAAACAAAACAGGATGTTAAACAGAAGGTCCAGCATGAACAGTACTGTCTTCACAAGCATGAAGGCCAGAGTCTAAAAGCTGAGTGGATTTGTTATTTTCCCTGTAGTCCCATTGATTACAAAACAGAAACTCTGTACAACAATCATACTAGCTTGTCTAGTTTAAAGGTGAGTTGTGCGTCTGAAGAGAGACTCTACTTCAATGTATAAGGAAGAGAACCATCAATGAAGACATTTTCAACAGCACCCATGGGACTCTTTATACATACGTACACATAAAGATATGTAAGCTTGATTTGAACACATGTGTTAATACATATTCATGTCAGAAAGCATGAACACCTTTCACACATGCAGCGTACATTAAGAAAAAGAAATTTCTTAAAAAACCAATGAAAATTATGGTCAAGAATGTCTCTACTGCTCTGAGGCAGCTGACACTTAATATTGATGGGCTTAAGTACTAGGGATATGCGGAAACTTAAAATGACTGATTCAATCCTCTCATCTCTCTCTCCCTTCCTTTCTATCCCGCCCACTCTCTCTCATTCCATGATTCTGTGTCCATGCCTGTATCTACATGCATATTTATATTTGTGTGTTGAAGACAGAGGTTAGCATTAGATATATATTCCTTATTCTTTACACCTTATTTTTTGAGTTTTTCTAAGTATAATTGGAACTCACACATTTGGCTAAACTGGTTAGCCAAAATGGGCCAAGAGGCCACCTATCTCTGACTCCCCAGAACAAATGCTACAGGTTATACTACATGTCCACATTTTCTTTCCTTTTCTTTGCTTAGCTTTGCTTTGCTCTGCTTTCTTTTCTTATATGTATATACTGGGAAATGGAACTCATATCCTCATGTCTATATGGCAAACACTCCACTCACTATGCCAAAGCAATGTATTTAATTACAGCATGTTTTGATGGAGCTTCAGTATTTGCTATAAAGGAATCTTTACATATTTTTGTAAAATGTTTGTAGAACACTAGTTCGACAGAGTCTGTTAGACCACTTCTGAGTTTAGACAGTACTTGCAAAACACAGGTACAAATCACTGCACTTGCTGATTTATTACTTTGTATTTAGCATTGTATAAATTAAACAGTGAGCTTTAATAATATTTTTTCCAGAGTAGGTCTGACAAGGTTCAGGTTTCAAGTGAGAAAAGCTGAAAATAAGGGGGGAGAGGTGTTAAAAATATGAGAAAGGAGAAACGGACCATACTTTCACAATCAAGTACACTTAGAAATAAAACATAATTTTGACTAATAGTTCTATTGTTTCCTACTCAGTGTCAAGGCTGTTGAAGGGTGACAGTATAGGGCAACAATGATCTTCCTTGTCCACCCTGCAGCTCTAATATTATTGGCAATTCCACAGTTCTCTTTCAAATTAATCTAATATGTGGAGGCTTAGTTCCCCATAGATATAGAAGATTTGGGTGCCTGCCTTGAAGGAAAAGAAAAACATTTTAAACGCAAGTAAACCATGGACTCAAGGATTTAAAGTCCTTTGTCAGCTGTTTCCAAACACAGAGAGGCCTCCTTGAAATACTCCCTGAGGACCACTGAGGGAAGGCCATGTGTATCTGAAAAAAAAATGAAACTTGTATCTATTTTTATTCATGGACAAAACTGCAACTCCATCTGGAAACAAACAGTTCTAATGGAAACCTCCAGAGAAAATAAATAATTCCATATCCATTTTATCCTCTAAAGTCACTATAAAAATTTGAAATTGTTCTCCAAGCAGAAGGACTGCTTGTTTCTTACACCACGCTCAATAGCAAAGCAAGCACAAATCTGTAAAATTTGATGTGGTCTTCAATATTGAAAAAAAATAGGAGAGCCTTCAAGGAGCATTTTGAAAATTAAAGACTATGCCCCTTGAGAAGATGTCAGCTGATATCCTCAGTGATCCAAGAAAATGACAACACTGGTAATCAATATTCCATGTTTGCTAAATAACTGGAATGCTTACTTTATTTCTAAAGTAATTTCTATCTTCAGAAAAATATCAATACAGCTAAAGTGCATTCTTTTCAACAAAATTAGGCTAATTCTGAATGATGTAATAACTGAAGTCACCATGAAGGTTTTGAGGGGAAAAGACAATGTTATCCATCATCGTGCATTCATACATGTTCATACATTATGTTCTTTAAAAAGAAAGTTGTGATTTTTTTATTCTAAGCTAAAAGAAGCATTTGTTTACATCTTATTTTATCCAAAGCCTTAACTTTATTCTTTGATATCTACATGTATGTTCATGTATGTTCATGTATTTCATGCATGTTCACTCAGGTGTAGCCCTGTGTGAGTCATAAGGTTGATTTCAGGGTCTTTTTTTATCTACTATTCATTATCTACTTAACCAGTGTCCATTGTCCTTCTATCTACTCTGGCTAACCAGCATGGTTTTGGTGTCTCTAATGATACTATAGCATATATCTGGCTTTATTGTTGGTTCCATGATATGAAATCCAGTCCTCATCCTTTTATGGTAAGCACTTTTGCTGCTGAGCCATCTTCCCAGGCCCCAAACTCTATACACTAGAGGTGTCTCTAGGTAGCATCACCCTGTGCCTCTTGTCCCTGCTTTCTTTTTCTTATGATTTCTTGACAATTTTTGCTTACACAAAGTTCATAAATATGGAGCAGTGGCAAGGAATAAATTTCTGTTTTAAAACTTAGAGTAGGTATATTACTTTCAATGTGATAGTTACAATGCTTGGAAAAGCCTAAATGTTGTCTTTTTTCTATATTTGAATGTTTTTAGAATCTCGAATAGTAGCTGTTCAGCAGACTCAGACAAAAGTAAATATTTCTAAGGCATAATCTCACACTTCGCAGTCTTGGGCAAGCATTGAATAAAACAATATGTAAACAAATGCTGCTTTTAGTTTAAAATAAAAACATCACAACTCTCTTCTAAAAGAACATAATGTGTAAACACACATATGTATATCATACACACACACACACACACACACACATATATATATATATATATATATATATATATAATTGCCCAACATGATAGTAAATGTTAATTGTGAATTTGACAAAATCTAGAGTCATCTGAGAGATGAGCCTTTGAGCAATTCTGTAGGGAACTCTTGATTGTGCTAATTTAGGTGGACATGCATAGCAACTGTGGGAGTCATCATTTCCTGCTTAGGATTCTGGATTGCATAATAGTTCAAAAAGTGAGCTGAGCACTAGCATAACATTAATTGCTCCTTCTGATTATGGATGCATGTGCCTGGCCACCTCAAGCTCTCACAGCTGTCAATTCCCTGCTGTGGTGGATGCTAATCAGGAACCAGAAGCAAAAATGAGCCTTTTCTCACTTATGTTACTTCTGTTGACAGAATTTTACCACACAACAACAAGGAAAGGAAAGTAAATAGCCATTGTCCTACAGACAATCAGATTGTCACCATGTTTTCCTATTTTATACAGACATAACATATTGTAACCTAAAAACCATTGGATTTTCAAAGATATGTTAACCTCTCTACAGCTGATATTCTGATTTCCCTTGACATAGAGCTATATTTGAACCAGGGCCTAGATATTATCTCATCATTTCTATATGGGCACAGGTTAGTGAATGTGACTACACAGTCTGGCCACAGTATGAAAGCAGAAACACTCAATCATTAGCATCCAATCTTTATTCAGAGGAAGAAGAAAGTACTTCCTACCCAGATGTTGTCTTCTTGTTTGTACTCCTGCCAGTTGTGTCCAGTGTCACTGAACATGAGACGATAGCTTGTCACCCAGTCAGAACTCCCATATCTTCCCTGAGTGGCCACTGCTGTAATCTCCACTCTGTTTCCAAGATCAATCTGGAGCCACTGTTGGGCATTGGAATATGCTGGGGACCAACCACCTGTTCCTGGAATATGATGAAAGAGAGACTTATAATAATGATATAGAAAGTCACTATTTTCTATGTCAAAGATCACTGCAAACTGTGTTCAATTATGCATGGATCCTGCCTCTGAACTTAAATTCCTAGTACTCTCAAAAGCAATTTTCTATCCTGTATCCCAGGTCACCTGATTAAGGGAAAAGGAAGCAATTATGATATCACCCACTCTTTTCTCTTTCCTTCCTTCTGTCCTTCCTTCCCTCCTTCCTTCCTTTCTTCCTTTTTTCCTTTCTTCCTTCCGTCCTTCCTTCCCTCCTTCCTTTCTTTTCCTATTCCTCTTTCTTCCACATCTTTGCTTCTTTCTCTGTCCAAATCTGTACTCTGAACCTCCTAGGAGATTCATATCTCACTGTAGATGCAAAACTTAAAGAACACATTTATTGAACCTTCAATGGACACCATTTATTCATGTTACTTTTATTCCCAACAAGAAGAATGCTGGGTGAAAGGGAAAGACATGTTCATACAAAGCATGTCAGAAAACTTTACAAGAGAAGAACAGAAGTTATAATCCTGGCACAGGGAAAGGAATGTTCTAGCAGTTATTCAGAAATGCAGAGACAGCAATGCTTAATCTGAGGCCAGGGTAGTCATGCTTTGGAAGGTGGGAAGCAGAGAGTTCTGTAATAACTCATACATGGGGAACAGAGAAGGGAATGATATATGCACAATCACAGTACATGAAGAAGCCTGGCACATCTCATGAATAACTTACTGTCTCACAAGAAATTTGCAACAGCTGCTTGGTTTCTAGACTTTTCATGATATTTGAACTTTGTAGATAATCAATATTCATTCTTTCATAATCAGAGGAGTTAAGCTTTTTGTATCCATCTCAAGTAGGAAAAACTAAATTCATATAAACATTTACTGATTCATTGCTGGCATTCCAAGTCCTCTTGAACTTGGAATGAGGGGTATTGAGGAGTATCTTATGTGTTAGACAGGTGTTTGTTGACATTCAGTGATGTTGCTGACTCCTTTGTTCAGAACAGGAGGGGAGAGTATATACAGTACTAGAGCATAGAGTAATAGATTCACCTCATCCTTAAACATGCATGCTTATTCCTGTGATGCTGTATTTTATCCCTCACCAAGTGAAAAAGCATTTCTTCAGACCTCAGCTTGGTAGGTAAGGGGCTTTCTATATTCTAGCCACCACAGCATAGTCACTCAGACCCAGGCTTAGTAGGTCAGGGACACTACTTTCTCATTCCCATTGCACAGTCCCTCACCATAGGAGACTAACTATACTGCTACTAGATCTGGAAGAAAGAAGGTTACTGATTTTAAAACATGTTAGGTGTGGGAACTATATTTCAACATTATCTATTCTCTAGTATTTTTTGTTTAAGAATCTTCCTTTATTTTCCACTGTCTCAATAAGATTTCAAGCATGAATGGAGAGAGGCCCATGATTGTCTTCTACTCTGCAATGTGTTCTGCCTATTGGTGGGTATTCAACAAACAAGACAGGTACTGTGATACACTTATTGTCTCCATTCTTTCTGTAATAAGAGGATTAACATGTGTATATGTGCTGTTTATGTGTAGGGGAAATGGAAAATCATTTTTTTTAATTTTCCAGAGTTTTACCGCTATGATCACAAGACCATGTTCTCAAGAATAAAAGCTGTAATTAGACTTGAAGTTATCTCTTTGTCTTGTCTTTTCTTATGATTGATACAGTAAACAAAGTCTATACTGTGCTAAAACAAGTGCTGGGAAAGATGCTAGGTATCTGCACCATAATTTGGATGGAAGCTCTCATGCTCTTGTAAGACTTAAACAATACATAGTAGGGATAAGAATTAGTATTTATTGTGATCTACCAATTGGACACTGGAATTTATGGTGTTTAGTCTGCTTTTACTCCCTACACTATGTCCTGTGAAAGTAACATTATCCATCTTCTGACAAAATTGAAGAAAGAAATTCAGAAAGTGTAATTCCCTGGATTCAAATGCAGTTAAGAGAAATCCAGCTCCTTGAGACTACTTTCTAATAGGAAAATAGTTTGTCTGATCAATAGAAAAATCTTAGGCTGAGGAGATAATTCCAGTGAAAAGGGCTTGCTCCCAAGGCTGGCCACCTGATTTAAATCTGGAGAACCACATGGTGAATATTAAGAATTAATTTCAGTAAGTTGTTTCACATTAACACACACACACACACACATACACACACACACACACACACACACACTCACAGATGAAGTTAGATTGCTGGTGGTATGAGAAGTGACATGAGGATATGGAATAGGAATGGTTCAGTGGCATGGAATGTTATGGTAGGGTAATTAGTATAGAGAACCATAACAACACTTTGAGAATGCCACATCAAAGGCTGTAACTGATGAAGCTTCCTAGAATATATAAATATGCATATACAAAAGAGTTTGACTGCACTTAGCCTATAATTATAGACAATGTCTCTCCACACACTATATAGATTCAAATAAAACCCCCAGGAATAGGCATTGTTTACCTATATATCAACTGTTAGTCAGTTTTGTCAGTGGAATTTCATATTCACCTAAAAAATTGCAAGCTATTGCCACTATTTTTGGTTGATTTCCAAATCTTGAAGGTAAGGCTGCTGAAGTTTGATCATTTGCTTATATTTTAATGTTAAATATTGCCCCCCTAAGGGCTGATTGCCCTCAGGTATGAGGGAGTCTACATATACCCAAGGATATACCCAAGTAAAATTAGGTGACATTGCCATCCAAGTTATCTCTGATCAGTGAATAAAGATGCCTACAGACATCTCTGGTAGGACACTATATAGGTGGGGTTCTTGAGTTCCTGAGTTTGGATTTGAGTAGATCACAAAGGAGAAGGGAGAGAGTGAAGGAAGCCACCACAGCATACATGGATCATGAAAACCTACCCATGAAAGTTAGGCAATTGGAGTTAAGCACTGCTCATTTAGTTCACAGCAAAGATCATCTTGGGATTATTAATGGGGAAATAGATTCTAATAACATAGAAGGTAGTCATCTGCTCAGTAGTTATATGTGTTTTGTCTGGGAACTGCATGATCAAGGGTGAGGTAGAAACTCTAATTTGAGATTAAATAATTAGGAAAACACAACACACTGTTGGTGAAGACACAATATACTTGAATCAGAAGATTCAAGTTTGTATTGATCGTGAAGTTTCACCCCTACATTTTAGCATCCATAATGCTGGAAAGTGCTACTCAGACTACCAGATTGAAAGGAAAAGTAGTCATCAGTCTGAACTAGTTGTGAATCATGTGAGCTACAATTGTGACTGTCTTGGCAATATATGCCCACTGGTTTATTAATGGCATGTATGTCAAGGGAATATCAGAACTCTTTCTGATTAGACTTAAGTCCTGTTCCACAATACTTAAACAAGCCTGTCTCTATTACAGTGTCAAAACCCAATGCCAGGTTTTAAATGCTGATCTGCAGGATATAACTTCTGTGTTTTACTGTTAACTTCCCAAGAATGCATAGCTGACTTGGTCATAAGTCATAGGGAAGAACCGAATAATATTATTTTGCTTACTTTATGCCCATAAATCAGTGTATTTTTGAACCCTTATCAGAGAAGATTGTTTTTACAGCACATGGAGATTAATATGGAGTCTTACAACTGTTCAACATGTAGTAAATAGAGAATATGGAGTGCTCAACTCTAAATGGGACAGTTGTATAAGATTCCTGCAACCGATGACTCTGGCATCATCTTAAAAGATGGTACAGAAAGGCTTAAGTGCTAGAGATAATGATTGTGGTGAAATGGTGTTTGCCAGACAGGATTATTCACATGTGAACTCATAGCTTCTATGGCTTTTTGTGTAACTGAAATTCAAGACAGATAAATGTCAGCACAACAGGGATTGGGGAACATGGAATCCCACCTCTAGCCAAGGAGTAACTAATGGCTTCCATGGAAGGGAACACAGAATTAAAGGGATGACCACTGAGAATCTATTACATGCATAGTAGATAGCCTTATAACCATGTTCATACAGAGAACACAAGCTACTAAATAAACCCAATGGATTTATATATATATATATATATATATATATATATATATATATATATATATATATATTTACACACACACACATACACAAAGACATCAACAGTACAAAATCTAAGAAAAAATGAGGGTTGAAGGGATAAGTAGTAGGGGCATAGGAAAAAAATGGAGTACAGGGGCAAAGTGTTGTTTTGATCAAATTATATTGTGTGTATGTCTTAGTCAAATACAATAATAGATTAAAATAAATTCAATAAAGGTTACTACTCATGAAAGAAAGCATTTGAGTCCGCTAAGATTTTAACCCCAGGAAAGCATGTTTGTTTTTCTTTCTATCTTCCTCAACACACTCAAAACTCTTAACCACTACTCATGCCTCTCTGCTAACTCCTTACAATGGCAAAAAGGTGCTGTATGTACTTTTCCAGAAAATACATACTAATTCTGGAACCATTCATCATGCCCAGTCTACTCTGCTCCTCATTTCAGAGGTTTCTCTGTTTTTAAAAGGTAAAAAATTTCAAAGTAGTTTTAAGCAGTGTCACCTGAACAACACTGAACCTTGACAGGAAATGACTTGATTCTTGTTCTTGTTGTTTTTGAATACAGCATTTTCCTTTAGTATATCTGTATAGTAAATAACCAGCTACAATAAGCAAACAAACAAACAAACTTGTTAAGACTAAAATAATGTAGGAATTAGATCATATTGAATGCGGTTAACTAGTTTTAAATGAACATTTTCAATCCCTTATAATTTTCCCATTATTGCCAACAGTAACTAACTGAATTTCTTATCCATGCTCTAGAATATATCCTTTCACAGATATTTAGGTATAAGATAAAATTTTATTTAAATAAAAGAAAGCAATTCTAGGATAATGACTCAAAATGTAAAGTGCTTGTTGTGCAAGACCTGAATTTAGCTCCCAGTTTTCATGTATATCTTGGGCATAAGAGGTAATTTGTAAACTCAGAGCACAGGAAGTGAAAGCAAGGGAATCCCCAAACAAATTAGCCAGCTAGGCTAGTAGGGTAAGTGAACACTAGGGTCAGTGAAAGATTCTATATTCAAGTAAAACAGAGAACAACTCAACACAAGTGACTGAGCCTCGATCCTCAAATATGCACCTGAACTTTAAAAAATTAGGTA
Organism: Rattus norvegicus; assembly: GCF_021556685.1. Classification (NCBI taxonomy): domain Eukaryota; kingdom Metazoa; phylum Chordata; class Mammalia; order Rodentia; family Muridae; genus Rattus; species Rattus norvegicus. The sequence continues at coordinate 18,410,985 of NC_141546.1, read as the reverse complement.
TTATTTCAGCTCATGACTATTTAAATCCTTAAAATAAACCTTAGAATGAACAGGTTTCTATGACCTGTGGCTCTTCATATAGTACACAGAAGCCCTTTGAACAACAAACACTTTTCCATCAGTGAAGGAGGAGTTAGAAGGGAGGGTAAGTTGCAGCCTCAGTTTTTACACACTTGAAGGCCCTTTCAGCCGTGATTCAAAATGGTTTTATAGACAATCTATTCAATGAGTAAAACAGACATAAGTAAACAGAGAGGCCTTGGGTCTGGTAAGATGGTTCACTTAGTACCGACAGCACTAGCCTCTTAAGCATGAACATCTGAATTCAAACCCCAGCACCCACAATAACATGCAGAACATAGTGGTGCACAGCTGCAATCTGTCAAGGAAGAGACAGGTAGTTCACTGAGCTCAGTAACAAGCAAACTTTGTAAGTTTCATGAGTTTTTGTTACACGATATATAATTATTGTACTTAAATCCAACTGTTAGCAAAATATGGCTGTTCAAATAGATATTGCATTGGTCAGAAGCAGTTAGGTATATGTCCTGAAGTAATGCAGTTTGGGTGTGCCTATAAAAAGCCTCCAGAGATAAGAATACTAAAGAATGTCACGTTCTTGCTTATGTTAAGAGAAGTTGCTTAGAGAGGTCTTATAGTCTTTGTTTTATGACTGGAGACATAGTGTGCTTAGTAGCATTGAGATACCAGTGTAAAAATGAAATGGTTCAACCCATACTAAGTAGACTTGGTGCCCACATCCCTCATGATGGTGACATGGTTCAACCTGCCATAGGTGTAGGAGACTACTTTGATAGAAATTGGACCCTAGATCACTCTCTCGTCTCTCTCCCACATTCATTGTATCTTAGAAGAGTCTTTATAGAAGAATCTCCCTGGGTAAGATGTATGGATTTCCTCTTTGGGTTTATCGGAACATTAGAGAAGAAACTGCCAGGAAACAGGTAAAGCAATATTCTATTAAATAAAGCTAAACAACCCACTTTGGTTTGAAGGAGCTTAAGAGAAAGACAGACTAGGTTGGTCCAATGACAAAAATAGAAAGAGATTTCTAAAGAGATGGAAGTTTAGTTGTAGATTTAGGCTGGAAATAACTATTTTTGTATGTAGTTCAGAAAATAAAGTCACCTCCCTGAACTAGCAAGTTTTTACCTCAGTTTATGCCTCATATGGCTTTATTGGTATAAGTATTAGATAGTTTGAATAGTTACAAATTTCAAGCTATTGAGAAAGTCTTTCTCAATATAATAATAAGAAAGAAAAAAATAGCAATTATTTGTATTATTTTATAATTTAAGAATCACAACTGGTACTGGTACAACCATTCTGGAAATCATTCTGAAGGTTCCTCAGAAAATAGGACATTGAACTACCTGAGGACACAGCTATACCTCTCTTGGGCATATACCCAAAAGATGCCCTAACATATAACAAAGACACATGCTCCACTATATTCACTGCAGCCTTATTTATAATAGCCAGAAACTGGAAAGAACCCAGATGCCCTTCAACAGAGGAATGGATACAAAAAATGTGGTACATCTACACAATGGAATATTGCTCAGCTATCAAGAACAATGACTTTAGGAAATTCATAGGCTAATGGATGGAACTGGAAAATATCATCCTGAGTGAGCTAACCCAATCACAGAAAAATACACATGGTATGCACTCATTGATAAGTGGCTATTAGCCCAAATGCTTGAATTACCTTAGATGCACAGAAAACATGAAACTCAAGAAGGATGACCAAAATGTGAATGCTCACTCCTTCTTTAAAAGGGGAACAAGAATTCCCTTGGCAAGGAATATGGAGGCAAAATTTAGAACAGAGGCAGAAGGAACACCCATTCAGAGTCTGCCCCACATGTGGCCCATACATATACAGCCACCCAATTAGACAAGATGGATGAAGCAAAGAAGTGCAGGCAAACAGGAACCGGATGTAGATCTCTCCTGAGAGACACACCCAGATACAGCAAATACATAGGCGAATGCCAGCAGCAAACGACTTAACTGAGAACGGGACCCCCGTTGAAGGAATCAGATAAAGGACTGGAAGAGCTTGAAGGGGCTCGACACCCCATATGAAAAACAATGCCAAGCAACCAGAGTTTCCAGGGACTAAGCCACTACCCAAAGAGTATACATGGACTGACCCTGGGCTCCACCCTCATAGGTAGCAATGAATAGCCTAGTAAGAGCACCAGTGGAAGGGGAAGCCCTTGATTCTGCCAAGACTGAACACTTAGTGAATGCGATCATTGGGGAGAGGATGTAATGGGGGGAGGATGGAAGGGGAAGCCCAGATAAAAGTGGAGGGAGAGAGGTTAGGAGGATATTGGCATGGAAACTGGGAAGTGGAATAACAATTGAAATATAAATAAGAAATACTCAAGTTAATAAAGATAAAAAAGAATCACTACTGCTATTAATAATCATGGTTATAATAATTGCAACAATTACTACTAGTAGTAGTAGTAGTAGTAGTAGTAGAAGAAGAAGAAGAAGAAGAAGAAGAAGAAGAAGAAGAAGAAGAAGAAGAAGAAGAAGAAGAAGAAGAGGAGTAGGTGGACTGTAAAGAATGGCACATGAAGCTGTTCTTTGACAGGCACACACATACTCATACAAAAACATGCATACATTTCACTCAGAGGCACTTCTATGACTATAACATATATAACTCATATAACAAATATAACACATATAACATCATGTGTCTAAAAGTAATGACATTATGCTCATATATGCCTATACCTGCAATATATAGCAGTTCCCCATCTCCTCTTTTCAGAGCTCTCACATTCACATGAAACAGAATTTGGGCTGAGCAAAGACACCTGAGGCTGGGGCACCATTTGATGAAAGACAAACATGATTCTTGTGCTACTGTGCATTCATAATATGACAGGATACTAAAGGTGACTGTCACTCATTTATCACAGTTCCAGTTCAAGGACTAACACAGCTCCAGAAGAAAACTAAGTGGGAAATTTACCAAATACCCAGCATGATTTTAAAAAGACGAAAATTCCGTAGGATATGGCTATAAAAATGGTGCACTTATTGCTATTTTGGGTGGCTGAAGGTGAGTTACTAGCATCTACATCTTGCAGCTTATAATTCTCTGTAGCCAGCTCCATTGTGTCCCATGCCTATTTTTTGCTTCTGCAGACAAGTTACACATATGCAAACAAACACTAAAGTACTTGAATACCATTTATGAGATCCTAGATATTTGTCCCTTGGACACAGGCATACATACACAGCCATACATACAAACATTCACACACACGCTCACACACACACAGACACACACACACACACACACACACACACAAACACACAAATACAATCACAGTGGGCACAACACAGAGACAGTGTCATAAAAGCAATATTGCTATAACAAACAATTTAGTTATAATTGTGAGATATTTTGTTGCAGGCACATGACTAATATTAATAGAAGATGCTGTCTGTTCTCTAGAAAAGGAAGTAAGGATACTTCTCACAGTGGAGGGTGTTTAAGAGACACAGAACTCTCTCTTATTTTCTTTCTGATAATGACAATTAATATACTACCAATGTCTAGAAAAACATGATTTAGTAATCCTATTCTGTTTCTTTTTGTCTTTTTAAGTATGTGTTTAAATAAAATACTATCAACTGGTGAACACAGGCAGGCCTGACTCAGGTAGTGACACCCTGCATTTATAGAAGACCTCTTAGGAATTGTTTCAGATCTGAGGATTATGTTTATGGCTATAATCCCAGCTCTCAAGAGGCCAAGGCAGGAAAATGGTCATGAATTTAACCAGCCTTAGCTAAGAGAAAAACCATGTCAAAGAAAAGAAGAACTGAGAAGAAAGGAAAGGGACAGAAAGAAGAGAAAGTAAGGGAATAGAAAAGCGGAGGAGAAAGTAAAGTAACAGTAAGAAATATTTAAAATACTGATATCATGATAAAAAGATTAATAAAATTTTGTCAACTTAATTTTATTCCAAGCTCCTTAGTCACTCAAATCTATGGTAAATAAAAGGCAGCAGTAAGAATTGAAGGAGCAGAAGGTACAGAAATATTCTAGAATAATTTGTTACATGCTGGAATGATCATAATCAGTATAAAAACTGAAGATCAAGCAGTTAAGGAGAATGTCAGAATGAGATTCTACCCTCTAGCTTCTGCTTAGGTTACAATATCTGTAGGAGCCTCTCCTTTACACAGATATCTCCAAGCTTCCTACAGAGATATTGTCTCTGGGTACCCAGCTAACTGATTTCCAGGTGCCATTGTCTCTCCCTGGCAAAAGTAAGTTTATATCAAAAGAGAGAATAGGTGACCTCACTGCCTGATTCTAATTTGGAACTGGAGATTCTCGTTGCAAACAGACTTGTGTTGTGAAACATCTTCCAGTCTCAGAAAATCAGGGAGGGCTCCTATTTCTTAGCTATATAAACTCTTGTTTCCTCTCCAGAGTCTTTCCATGCAGATGTTTGTCTATATGTCCATTTATCCATGGCACTAATAGCCAAAGATCTTTCTAATTTTCCCTGTTGAAGCTACACTTAGTAAGGTACACTTGTTTCCACCAGTGAGGACTTTCTGCATGTTGTAAGTATTTTACCAATTGACTTACAATCCTAGATCTGAAGCTGTTTAAAACACATTAAGTCAAAATCACAAAACTTCAGTCAGTTTATATGGAGTTTGCAGACATGGTGACACTACCGTTATGGGGTCCTCAGTGTTCTCACCTAACATATGAGGCTATCCACCTCATAAAATCTGATTCCCTGATTCTTTGCAGTCCTGTTTTCATATACAAATGACTAAAAATGAAAAGCAACTTCCAAATACCTCCATGGAGTGTCAGTGACTAGAATTGTCCAATAACAATGGTGTGTATGTGTGTGTGTGTGTGTGTGTGTGTGTGTGTGTGTGTGTGTGTCTGTGTGTTGTGTCATGTATGGTGCATAGCCTGTATGTGTGTGTTCTGTAGACTGCTTGTGTGTTCAATGGAAAAATAGACAGTCAAGAGCTCTAAGCTTTTTAATTCATCCCTAGACTTGGAAAGCTGACATTTTATTCATGTAAAAGAACCAAATTCATTATGTAAACAAAATTGTCATGGTAGAGGTATACGATATGACCATCTAATATATTCAAGTGAAAGAGAAGACTTAAAATTTCAAGCAATAATGTTAAAGATTATTGCTTATAATGTGTTTCATAAGAAAGAGAGCCATAAACGTTCTTCTTGTTGGGGATAGTAAGACCTCTATGACTATTTCTGAACTGATCCCACAGGGGAACTTAACTTCTTCCCTTAATTGTTGAAATATGGATCATGTTTGCATAGTTTGACCCTTGGCCAGCAGCTCCAGAATTTCCTGTTGACAGAATTTCTGAAAGCACAGCTTAAAGAACCTATCAACTCAAAGGTTTATCACTACAAACATATCACATCGGAAACACAGAGATCCTACCTAAACCATAATTAAATAAAATGACTTGACTGCATCAGTAAATGGCCAATAATCTCAGCTTAGTACAGCTTCCAGGTCTTTTCAGAAGTGATTAATGCTTTTCATTTTTCTCCTGTGAGATAAGATCAAAGTCAAAGACGTGTAGAAGGGAAACAAAATCCATTTGCTAAATTCCCTTCACTGAGGAAATAGTAATGCTCGGAGGCTAAGGGAGACTTTAACCACCTAGTCCTTGGCTCCTTGGCTGGGCTGCCAAACCTTAATTTACAGAACAACTACATTTGGGTTGCAGTTTTTACTTTATTTTTATGTTTTAAGAAGTTGTTTTGTCACTAATAGACCTCATTACACTTGTATTTGTTGGGCATGGATCACAGATATCCTGGGTTCTGACTTTCATTTGGACAATCATTGCATGTGATATACATTCACCAGCTATATACTTTCTTCCTGTATAGTAATTCTTGATTATATTCAACTCTGGTTTTATACATTGGAAGTAACATATTTTGTACATGTTCAATGCATAATGGATTTTATGAGGTTTACAGGAGATTCAAACATTTTAAGTGACTTGCAGGAAGATTTCTTCCTCCATTTGAAATTGTTCAGCAGTTTTGACTGCAAGGAGATGGCTTGTTGAATAGAAAAACACTAAAATAGATAATCCTTCTTGGATGTATTAGGAAGTCTTAGAAGACAAAGAATTAAACAAAATTTACATGTCTCATGAAATTCTGGACAGCCTCAATATTCATCATGTCCCTCCTAGATATTATATCAACTATAATTGTTAAGTGAGATAAGACTCTGAAATCAGGTGAGCTGCCTGAGAGATGAAATTTTAATTTTCAGGGCTTTATTGCTAATGAGTCATCCGTGTTGCTATTAAGTGGCCTCTCAGTCACAGTAGTTGTAAGTAACCCAATACTTCCAATGGTTCATTGAAGTAGACTCGAGTGCACTCCTTGTTTGGGAGGTCATAAGTGCCATGCCTATAGTGAACTGATATTTATTGACATCATCTCAGAAAATGACAGTTACCTCCACAGAATGTGCAGTCCAGCAGACGAGAATTTCAGTGAAAGAAGATTTCAACAACTTAGATTTCACCTTCAGGAAAATAAGAGAAAAATCCCTAACAGCAGTGTACAAAGCTAGATGTCACAAAACACAAGGTATTTGTTAATTCTTGTGACTAGAGCAAAAATGAGTATATAGTCTATGTTAAGAAAATCTAAACAGACCTCAGAGATTAAAGGAAGAATGCTGCGCCCTTTCAGTAACATCCAGGGCTCCTCTGTAACACTCCTCCTTCCGATGAAGGGTGATGAAACGCATCCTGATTCCTGATCGAGTTAGGTTCAAAATCCTTGAACAAGATCTGTGGTTTTAAATTGACCAAACATCACACTCTGACAGGTATTTATTGATTCAGCAATTTTAAACAATACCCTTAGAATTGAAAAGGGATATGTGAATCTTAATCCCTAATCTTTAAGATTTTAAATCTAATTTAAAGTAGATGGCTATGTGTTTGCATTTGTATATGTGCATGCAACAAACATGGTGCTTAGATATTTAGAAGAAGCAGTGGTTTTGTATTGGATGGAGACAGGAAGGAGAAAAATGAATGTAGGTAACTAAAACAGACTGCTAAAATGTATACTGTTATGGGAAATACTTCTTTAGAGGGGCTGTGAAGAACCTCAGTTTGTACAGTGCTTGCTCAGGACTCGATTCCTAGCATTGTAAAATTCTCTTATGTCACTAATCACATCAATAAGAATAAGTCTGTAATCACATCACTGAGAAGCCAGAAGACAAAGGATCAGAAGTTCAAGATCATCTTTACTGCAAAGTGAACCTGAGCTGAAGATCCAGTTGACGAAACAAGAGAATTCTCAGGCTCTAATGACACAATTTTATGATTTATTGTGGCAGTCTACTGCTGTACACATGAAATCTAACAAGGCTATAGAAAAAACTTACATACATGCACACACCAAAAGAAAGTATGATAAGAGAAGTTTATATCAGTTTGCAATCCTACCAGCAACGTAGGAGTGTACCCCTTTTTGAACATCCTGGCCAGCATGTGTTGTCACCTGAGTTTTTGACTTTAGCTATTCTGATTGGTACAAAGTGGAATCTCAGAGTCATTTTGACTTTAATTTACCTGATCACTAAGGACTTTGGACATTTCTTTAACTGCTTCTCAGCCATTTGAGATTCCTCTCTTGTAAATTTTCTTTAGTCCTATAGCTTACTTTTTATTGGGTTGTTTGTTTTCCTGGTGGTTAGTTTTTTTAGTTCTTTATATATTTTGAATCTTAGCCTTCTATAGGTTGTGGGGTTGGTGAAGATCTTTTTTCCCAATCTAGGTTGTTGATTTGTCCTATTGATTATGTCCTTTGCCATAGAGAAACTTTTGAGGTTCATGAGGTCTCATTTATCAGTTCTTGATCTTAGAGTCTAACTGGTAGTACAACTTTAGACATCAATATGGAGGTTCCTCAGAAAACTGGAAATACATCTCCCTGAAGATTCAGTTATACCACTCTTGGGCACATACCAAAAGATGACCCACCATGGCACAGGGGCACATATTCTTTGTGCCCTTATTTGTGATAGCCAGAAGCTGGAAACAAACCAGAAGTCTTCCAACAGAAGAATGGATAGAGACCAAACCTCCGGATCCTTGCCCTCAGCAGCCCTATGCTCCCAAACCCTGTGGGAGAGAGCACTCACCATCTGGACAGATGGGCACTCCTGAGACTGCAGAGCGGAAGAGACCACCAACACTGACCACCCCTGCCCCCAACCCTGGCCTAAGAGGAAAGTGTATATGGCCTCTGGGTTCCCTTGGATAAGGGCACAGCAGCAGCGGGTCCCCTGCTTCTGAGACACTACCAGAACCTGAAGGGACCGACCAGATAAACAGTTCTCTGCACCCAAATCCCGAGGGAGGGAGAGCTAAACCTTCAGAGATGCAGACAAACCTGGGAAACCAGAAGAGACTGCACTCTGCACACATTACTGATTCCAGAGGAAAACACCAAACACCATCTGGAACCCTGGTGCACGGAAGCTCCCGAAAATGGCAGCACAGATCTTCCTGGTTGCTACCCCCGCTGAGAGCTCGTAGCAGCACCCCATGAGGAAACTTGAGCCTCAGGACCACAGGTAAGACCAACTTTTCTGCTCCAAGCGACCTGCCAGGTGAACTAAAGACACAGGACCACAGGAACAGCTGAAGACTTGTACATAGGAAAAACTACACGCCCGAAAGCAGAAAACTCTGTTCCCATAACTGGCTGAAAGAAAACAGGAAAACAGGTCTACAGCACCCCTGACACACAGGCTTATAGGACAGTCTAGCCACTGTCAGAAATAGAAGAACAAAGTAACACTAGAGATAATCTGATGGCGAGAGGCAAACACAGGAATCCAAGCAACAGAAACCAAGACTACATGGCATCATCGGAGCCCAATTCTCCCACCAAAGCAAACACAGAATATCCAAACACACCAGAAAAGCAAGATCTAGTTTCAAAATCATATTTGATCATGATGCTGGAGGACTTCAAGAAAGACGTGAAGACTCCCTTAGAGAAACACAGGAAAACATTAATAAACAAGTAGAAGCCTACAGAGAGGTGTCACAAAAATCCCTGAAAGAATTCCAGGAAAACATAAACAAACAAGAAGAAGCCCACAGAGAGGTGTCACAAAAATCCCTGAAAGAATTCCAGGAAAACACAATCAAACAGTTGAAGGAATTATAAATGGGAATAGAAGCAATCAAGAAAGAACACATGGAAACAACCCTGGATATAGAAAAACAAAAGAAGAGACAAGGAGCCCTAGATACGAGCTTCACCAACAGAATACAAGAGATGGAAGAGAGAATCTCAGGAGCAGAAGATTCCATAGAAATCATCGACTCAACTGTCAAAGATAATGTACAGCGGAAAAAGCTACTGGTCCAAAACATACAGGAAATCCAGGACTCAATGAGAAGATCAAACCTAAGGATAATAGATATAGAAGAGAGTGAAGACTCCCAGCAAAAAGGAACAGTAAATATCTTCAACAAAATCATAGAAGAAAACTTCCCTAACCTAAAGGAAGAGATACCCATAAGCATACCAGAAGCCTACAGAACTCCAAATAGATTGGACCAGAAAAGAAACACCTCCCGTCACATAATAGTCAAAACACCAAACGCACAAAATAAAGAAAGAATATTAAAAGCAGTAAGGGAAAAAGGTCAAGTAACATATAAAGGCAGACCTATCAGAATCACACCAAGACTTTTCGCCAGAGACTATGAAAGCCAGAAGATCCTGGACTGATGTCATACAAACCCTAGGAGAACACGAATGACAGTCCAGGTTACTGGATCCTGCAAAACTCACAACTAACATAGATGGAGAAACCAAGGTATTCCATGACAAAACCAAATTTACACAATATCTTTCTACAAATCCAGCACTACAAAGGATAATAAATGGTAAAGCCCAACATAAGGAGGCAAGCTATACCCTAGAAGAAGCAAGAAACTAATCATCTTGGAAACAAAACAAAGAGAAGAAAAGCACACAAACATAACCTCATATCCAAAAATGAATATAACAGGAAGCAATAATCACTATTCCTTAATATCTCTCAACATCAATGGCCTCAACTCCCCAATAAAAAGATATAAATTAACAAACTGGATACACAACAAGGACCCAGCATTCGGCTGCCTATAGGAAATACACCTCAGAGACAAATACAGACACTACCCCAGAATGAAAGGCTGGAAAACAACTTTCCAAGCAAATGGTCAGAAGAAGCAAGCTGGAGTAGCCATTCTAATATCAAATAAAATCAATTTTCAACTAAAAGTCATCAAAAAAGATAAGGAAGGACACTTCATATTCATCAAAGGAAAAATCCACCAAGATGAACTCTCAATCCTAAATACCTATGCCCCAAATACACCTACATACGTAAAAGAAACCTTACTAAAGCTCAAAGCACACATTGCATCTCACACAATAATAGTAGGAGATTTCTACACCCCACTATCATCAATGGACACATCATAGAAACAGAAATTAAACCGAGACGTAGACAGACTGAGAGAAGTATTGAGCCAAATGGACTTAACAGATATTTATAGAACATTCTATCCTAAAGCAAAGGGATATACCTTCTTCTCAGCTCCTGTTGATACTTTCTCCAAAATTGACCATATAATTGGTTAAAAAACGGGCCTCAACAGGTACAGAAAGATAGAAATAATTCCATGCCTGCTATCAGACCACCACGGCCTAAAGCTGGTCTTCAATAACAATAAGGGAAGAACGCCCACATATACGTTGAAATTGAACAATGCTCTACTAAATGATAACCTGGTCAAGGAAGAAATAAAGAAAGAAATTAAAGAGTTTTTAGAATTTAATGAAAATGAAGGTACAACACACCCAAACTTATGGGACACAAGGAAAGCTGTGCTAAGAGGAAAACTCATAGTTCTGAGTGCCTGCAGAAAGAAACAGGAAAGAGCATATGTCACCAGCTTGAGAGCACACCTAAAAGCTATAGAACAAAAAGAAGCAAATACACCCAGGGGAGTAGAAGGCAGGAAATAATCAAACTCAGAGCTGAAATCAATAGAGTAGAAACAAAAAGGACCATAGAAACAATCAACAGAACCAAAGGTTGGTTCTTTGAGAAAATCAACAAGATAGATAAACCCTTAGCCAGACTAACGAGAGGACAGAGAGAGTGTGTCCAAATTAACAAAATCAGAAATGAAAAGGGAGACATAACTACAGATTCAGAGGAAATTCAAAAAATCAACACATCTTACTATAACAGCCTGTATTCAACAAAACTTGACAATCTGCAGGAAATGGACAATTTCCTAGACAGATACCAGGTACTGAAGTTAAATCAGGAACAGATAAACCAATTGAAGAACCCCATAAATCCTAAGGAAATAGAAGCAGTCATTTAAGGTCTCCCAACCAAAAAGAGCCCAGGTCCAGACAGGTTTAGTGCAGAATTCTATCAGACCTTCATAGAAGACCTCATACCAATATTATCCAAACTATTCCACAAAATTGAAACAGATGGAGCACTACCGAATTCCTTCTATGAAGCCACAATTACACTTACACCTAAAACACACAAAGACCTAACAAAGAAAGAGAACTTCAGACCAATTTCCCTTATGAATATCGACGCAAAAATACTCAATAAAATTCTGGCAAACCGAATCCAAGAGCACATCAAAACAATCATCCACCATGATCAAGTAGGCTTCATCCCAGGCATGCAGGGATGGTTTAATATACAGAAAACAATCAACGTGATTCATTATGTAAACAAACTGAAAGAACAAAACCACCTGGTCATTTCATTAGATGCTGAGAAAGCATTTGACAAAATTTAACACCCTTCATGATAAAAGTCCAGGAAAGAAGAGGAGTTCAAGGTCCATACCTAAACATAGTAAAAGCCATATACAGCAAACCAGTTGCTAACATTAAACTAAATGGAGAAAAACTTGAAGCAATCCCACTAAAATCAGGTACTAGACAAGGCTCCCAACTCTCTCCCTACTTATTCAATACAGTTCTTGAAGTTCTAGCCAGAGCAATCAGACAACAAAAGAAAATCAAGGGGATACAGATTGGAAAAGAAGTCAAAATATCGCTATTTGCAGATGATATGATAGTATATTTAAATGATCCCAAAAGTTCCACCAGAGAACTACTAAAGCTGATAAACAACTTCAGCAAAGTGACTGGGTATAAAATTAACTCAAATAAATCAGTAGCCTTCCTCTACCCAAAAGAGAACCAAACTGAGAAAGAAATTAGGGAAACGACACCCTTCATAATAGACCCAAATAATATAAAGTACCTCGGTGTGACTTTAACCAAGCAAGTAAAAGATCTGTACAATAAGAACTTCAAGACACTGAGGAAAGAAATTGAAGAAGACCTCAGAAGATGGAAAGATCTCCCATGCTCCTGGATTGGGAGGAGTAATATAGTAAAAATGGCCATTTTACCAAAAGCGATCTACAGATTCAATGCAATTCCCCATCAAAATACCAATCCATTTCTTCAAAGAGTTAGACAGAACAATTTGCAAATTCATCTGGAATAACAAAAAACCCTGGATAGCTAAAACTATCCTCAACAATAAAAGTACTTCAGGGGGAATCACTATCCCTGAACTCAAGCAGTATTACAGAGCAATGGTCATAAAATCTGCATGATATTGGTACAGAGACAGACAGATAGACCAATGGAATAGAATTGAAGACCCAGAAATGAACCCACACACCTATGGTCACTTGATTTTTGACAAAGGAGCCAAAACCATCCAATGGAAAAAAGATAGCATTTTCAGCAAATGGTGCTGGTTCAACTGGAGGGCAACATGTAGAAGAATGCAGATCGATCCATGCTTATCACCCTGTACAAAGCTTAAATCCAAGTGGATCAAGGACCTCCACATCAAACCAGATATACTCAAGCTAATAGAAGAAAAACCAGGGCAGCATCTCGAACACATGGGCACTGGAAATAATTTCCTGAACAAAACACCAATGGCTTATGCTCTAAGATCAAGAATCGACAAATGGGATCTCATAAAACTGCAAAGCTTCTGTAAGGCAAAAGACACTGTGATTAGGACAAAACGGCAACCAACAGATTGGGAAAAGATCTTTACCAATCCTACAACAGATAGAGGCCTTATATCTAAAATATACAAAGTACTCAAGAAATTAAACCACAGGGAGACAAATAACCCTATTAAAAAATGGGGTTCAGAGCTAAACAAAGAATTCTCAGCTGAGGAATGCCGAATGGCTGAGAAACACCTAAAGAAATGTTCAACATCTTTAGTCATAAGGGAAATGCAAATCAAAACAACCCTGAGATTTTACCTCACACCAGTGAGAATCGCTAAGATCAAAAACTCAGGTGACAGCAAATGCTGGCGAGTATGTGGAGAAAGAGGAACACTTCTCCATTGTTGGTTGGATTGCAGACTGGTACAACCATTCTGGAAATTAGTCTGGAGGTTCCTCAGAAAATTGGACATTGAACTGCCCGTGGATCCAGCTATACCTCTCTTGAGCATATACCCAAAAGATTCCCCAACATATAAAAAAGACACGTGCTCCACTATGTTCATAGCAGCCTTATTTATAATAGCCAGAAGCTGGAAAGAACCCAAATGCCCTTCGACAGAGGAATAGATACAGAAAATGTGGTGTATCTACCCAATGGAATACTACTCCGCTATCAAAAACAATGACTCTTTGAAATTCATAGGCAAATGGTTAGAACTGGAAAATATCATCCTGAGTGAGTTAACCTAATCACAGAAAAACACACATGGTATGCCCTCATTGATAAGTGGCTATTAACCCAAATGCTTAAATTACCCTTGTTGCTTAGAACAAATGAAACTCAAGATGGATGATCAAAATGTGAATGCTTCACTCCTTCTTTAAAAGGGGAAGAAGAATACACTTGGCAGGGAATAGAGAGGCAAAGATTAAAACAGACACAGAAGGAACACCCATTCAGAGCCTGCTCCACATGTGGCCCATACATATACAGCTATCCAATTAGACAAGATGGATGAAGCAAAGAAGTGCAGGCCGACAGGAGCCGGATGTAGATCTCTCCTGAGAGACACAGCCAGAATACAGTAAATACAGAGGCAAATGCCACCATCAAACTACTGAATTGAGAATAGGACTCCCATTGAACGAATCAGAGAAAGATCTGGAAGATCTTGAAGGGGCTCGAGACCCCATATGTACAACAATGCCAAACAACCAGAGCTTCCAGGGACTAAGCCACTACCTAAAGACTATACATGGACTGACCCTGTACTGTGACCTCATAGGTAGCAATGAATATCCTAGTAAGAGCACCAGTGGAAGGGAAAGCCCTGGGTCCTGCTAAGACTGAATCCCCAGTGAACTAGACTATGGGGGGAGGGCGGCAATGGGGGGAGGGTTGGGAGGGGAACACTCATAAAGAAGTGGAGTGGGAGGGATTAGGGGGATGTTTGCCCTGAAACCGGGAAAGGAAATAACGCTCGAAATGTAAATAAGAAATACTCAAGTTAATAAAAAAAAAAGAAGAATGGATAGAGAAAATATGGTTCATTAACACAATGGAATGCTACTCAGCTATTAAGAGGGAGGACATCCTGAATTTTTGAGGCAAATGGATGGAAGTAGAGATGTTATCCTCAGTAAGGTAACACAGACCCAAAAGGACATGCAGGGCACATAGTCACTAATAAGTGAATATTACCCAAAAAAGTAGAGAATACGCAGGCTACGATCCACAGAACCCAAGAAGGTTAAAAAGTAGAACGGCCCCAGTGAGAATTCCTCATTCCCACTTGGGAGGGAGAAGAAAGCAATCAGGTGGGGGCAACTGGATGGAAAATTAGACAGGGGGGGAAGAGAGGAACATGATACAGTAGTAGGGGGAGAAGACTGAAGCCCCGAGGGCTAGAAGAAGAATGAAAACAGGAAACCTCGGGAAATACGAAATGGAGGAACCCTCTTGAATGTACCAGAGACTTGGCAGGTAAGAGATTATCAGAACTCAAAGGGACAGTCCTTCGATGAAATACCCTACAGTGAGGAGAGTGGAAACTTGTAGAGACCACCTCCAATAGAAAGACAGAAGATCAAGTGGAGGTATGTGGTTGCCATCCCACAGTCAAAAACTCTGATCCAGAGTTGTTCCTGTCTGAAAGAACTGCAGGGACAAAAATGGAGAAGAGCCTGCAGGAAAGGAGGTCCAGTGATAGGCACAAATTGGATCCTGCTTCAGGGAAACCCCGAAGGCCTGACACTATTACTGAGGTTATGGTTTGCTTACAAACAGGAGCCTATCATGACTGCAATCTGAAAAGCCCACCCAACAAGTAGCTGAATGAGTCAGATGCAGAAATTTACACCCAGCCAATGGACAGAAGTCAGTGACCCCTATGGTTGAATTAGGGAAAAGATGCAAGAAGCTGAGCGACCCTATAGGAAGACCAGCAGTCTGAACTAATGTGAACCCTCAAGATCTCTCAGACACGGAGCCACCAACCAGGCAGCATACACAGCTGATAAGAGGCCCCCCAATACCAGAGTACTGTCTGGTGTGGACTCAATGCTAGAAGATGCACCTAACCCTCAAGTAACTTGTGGCCCCAAAGAGTGGGGAGGTCTTGTGGGGTGAAGGTGGGGTTTCGGGACATCATCTTGAAAATGGGTTAAGGAGGTATGGGATGAGTAAGAGTCAGAGGGTGGACCAGGAGGGGTATTAAGACTGTGCTGTAAAAAAAAAGATTAAAGAACAAAAAAAAATGTATCAACTAACATAATTTTGTTAAGCATTTTACAATTTTTGTTAAGCTTCTTCCACCTTTTCCCTAATTCAACCATAGGGGTCACTGGCTTCTGTTCATTGGCTGGGTGTAAATCTCTGCATCTGACTCTTTCAGCTGCTTGTTGGGTGGGCCTTTCAGACTGCAGTCATGATAAACTCCTGTTTGTAAGCAAACCATAGCATCAGTAATAGTGTCAAGCCTTAGGGCCTTCCCTTGAGCAGGATCCCTCTGTATAATATATAAGGACTGATAAGGACTGGTCCTTATACATTATACATATATCAAATAATCACACCATGAAGTTTAATATACAATTAATTTTGCTATTTATGCTTCAGTAATACCATTGAGGAAATAACTGAGCTAATAAGAATCATGCACAATTCTTTCTGTGTACATTATTGGAGTTATGCGGATCTTCTGGACAGACACATATAGAAGGTGCCTCTGTATAGAGTGAGGATGTGGGAGGAAAATTTCTAATTAATTTATGGAATGGACATGGTATTCTATCATTTGCTGAAGCAATGATACCTTGGTAATGGGGATAAGGCTAATTCCTCTGTGCAATCTGGCTGACATAATATGAGGTAAAGCAGTAAGTACTTCTCCATATATAGGAAGTTTATCCTTTTTTTTTTTATTAACATGAGTATTTCTTATTTACATTTCGAATGTTATTCCCTTTCCCGGTTTCCGGGCAAACATCCCCCTAATCCCTCCCCCCCTCCTTTATGGGTGTTCCCCTCTCCATCTTCCCCCCATTGCCTCCCTCTCTCCAACAATCTAGTTCACTGGGGGTTCAGTCTTAGCAGGACCCAGGGCTTCCAGTTCCACTGGTGCTCTTACTAGGATATTCATTGCTACCTATGAGGTCAGAGTCCAGGGTCAGTCCATGTATAGTCTTTAGGTAGTGGCTTAGTCCCTGGAAGCTCTGGTTGCTTGGCATTGTTGTACATATGGGGTCATGAGCCCCTTCAAGCTCTTCCAGTTCTTTCTCTGATTCCTTCAACGGGGGTCCTATTCTCAGTTCAGTGGTTTGCTGCCTGCATTCGCCTCTGTATATGCTGTATTCTGGCTGTGTCTCTCAGGAGAGATCTACATCCGGCTCCTGTCGGCCTGCACTTCTTTGCTTCATCCATCTTGTCTAATTGGATAGCTGTATATGTATGGGCCACATGTGGGGCAGGCTCTGAATGGGTGTCCTTCTGTGTCTGTTATAATCTTTGCCTCTCTCTTCCCTGCCAAGGGTATTCTTGTTCCCCTTTTAAAGAAGGAGTGAAGCATTCACATTTTGATCATCTGTTTAGAGTTTCATTTGTTCTCGGCATCTAGGGTAATTCAAGCATTTGGGCTAATAGCCACTTATCAATGAGCGCATACCATGTGTGTTTTTCTGTGTTTGGGTTACCTTTTTTTTTTTTCAGTTAAATGCCACATAAGCTTGCCACATGACTGAATTCTTAGACTCACCATTCAGTACTAATGGAGAAAATCTTTAATACCTTTGTGGCTATCAGAATTTCCAGAATTCTGTAGCTTTGTAAATATTTCCTCTAGGGATGGGGTATGGTTGATGTCTGTCCATTCATCAGATGAAAGGGGCTATTTAAAGCACTCATTGTAGAAAAAGGATCCTCAGGCTCTTATTAATTTTGAACATTGATAGTTTATAAGTCCAGTCTGAGGAGAACAATAAATCCTTTTTCTGCAAGGTTCTCTGTTAATTAATACTACATCCTTTCTTTTTAGCTTGCTAGATTTTTTTTTTTATTTTTTTTTCCCACGGGCTTATAATTTTTTATTAACTTGAGTATTTCTTATATACATTTCGAGTGTTATTCCCTTTCCCGGTTTCCGGGCAAACATCCCCCTCCCCCCTCCCCTTCCTTATGGGTGTTCCCCTCCCAACCCTCCCCCCATTGCCGCCCTCCCCCCATAGACTAGTTCACTGGGGGTTCAGTCTTAGCAGGACCCAGGGCTTCCCCTTCCACTGGTGCTCTTACTAGGATATTCATTGCTACCTATGGGGTCAGAGTCCAGGGTCAGTCCATGTATAGTCTTTAGGTAGTGGCTTAGTCCCTGGAAGCTCTGGTTGCTTGGCATTGTTGTACTTTTGGGGTCTCGAGCCCCTTCAAGCTCTTCCGGTTCTTTCTCTGATTCCTTCAATAGGGGACCTATTCTCAGTTCAGTGGTTTGCTGCTGGCATTCGCCTCTATATTTGCTGTATTCTGGCTGTGTCTCTCAGGAGCGATCTACATCCGGCTCCTGTCGGTCTGCACTTCTTTGCTTCATCCATCTTGTCTAATTGGGTGGCTGTATATGTATGGGCCACATGTGGGGCAGGCTCTGAATGGGTGTTCCTTCAGTCTCTGTTTTAATCTTTGCCTCTCCCTTCCCTGCCAAGAGTATTCTTTTTCCTCATTTAAAGAAGGAGTGAAGCATTCACATTTTGATCATCCGTCTTGAGTTTCGTTTGTTCTAGGGATCTAGGGTAATTCAAGCATTTGGGCTAATAGCCACTTATCAATGAGTGCATACCATGTATGTCTTTCTGTGATTGGGTTAGCTCACTCAGGATGATATTTTCCAGTTCCAACCATTGGCCTACGAATTTCATAAACTCGTTGATTTTGATAGCTGAGTAATATTCCATTGTGTAGATGTACCACATTTTCTGTATCCATTCCTCTGTTGAAGGGCATCTGGGTTCTTTCCATTTTCTGGCTATTATAAATAAGGCTGCGATGAACATAGTGGAGCACGTGTCTCTTTTATATGTTGAGGCATCTTTTGGGTATATGCCCAAGAGAGGTATAGCTGGATCCTCAGGCAGTTCAATGTCCAATTTTCTGAGGAACCTCCAGACTGATTTCCAGAATGGTTTTACCAGTCTGCAATCCCACCAACAATGGAGGAGTGTTCCTCTTTCTCCACATCCTCGCCAGCATCTGCTGTCACATGAGTTTTTGATCTTAGCCAATCGCACTGGTGTGAGGTGAAATCTCAGGGTTGTTTTGATTTGCATTTCCCTTATGACTAAAGATGTTGAACATTTCTTTAGGTGTTTCTCAGCCATTCGGCATTCCTCAGCTGTGAATTCTTTGTTTAGCTCTGAACCCCATTTTTTAATAGGGTTATTTGTTTCCCTGCGGTCTAACTTCTTGAGTTCTTTGTATATTTTGGAAATAAGGCCTCTATCTGTTGTAGGATTGGTAAAGATCTTTTCCCAATCTGTTGGTTGCCGTTTTGTCCTAACCACAGTGTCCTTTGCCTTACAGAAGCTTTGCAGTTTTATGAGATCCCATTTGTCGATTCTTGATCTTAGAGCATAAGCCATTGGTGTTTTGTTCAGGAAATTTTTTCCAGTGCCCATGTGTTCCAGATGCTTCCCTAGTTTTTCTTCTATTAGTTTGAGTGTGTCTGGTTTGATGTGGAGGTCCTTGATCCACTTGGACTTAAGCTTTGTACAAGGTGATAAGGATGGATCGATCTGCATTCTTCTACATGTTGCCCTCCAGTTGAACCAGCACCATTTGCTGAAAATGCTATCTTTTTTCCATCGGATGGTTTTGGCTCCTTTGTCAAAAATCAAGTGACCATAGGTGTGTGTGTTCATTTCTGGGTCTTCAATTCTATTCCATTGGTCTATCTGTCTGTCTCTGTACCAATACCATGCAGTTTTTATCACTATTGCTCTGTAATACTGCTTGAGTTCAGGGATAGTGATTCCCCCTGAAGTCCTTTTATTGTTGAGGATAGCTTTAGCTATCCTGGGTTTTTTGTTATTCCAGATGAATTTGCAAATTGTTCTGTCTAACTCTTTGAAGAATTGGATTGGTATTTTGATGGGGATTGCATTGAATCTGTAGATTGCTTTTGGTAAAATGGCCATTTTTACCATATTAATCCTGCCAATCCATGAGCATGGGAGATCTTTCCATCTTCTGAGGTCTTCTTCAATTTCTTTCCTCAGTGTCTTGAAGTTCTTATTGTACAGATCTTTTACTTGCTTGGTTAAAGTCACACCGAGGTACTTTATATTATTTGGGTCTATTATGAAGGGTGTCGTTTCCCTAATTTCTTTCTCGGCTTGTTTCTCTTTTGTATAGAGAAAGGCAACTGATTTATTTGAGTTAATTTTATACCCAGCCACTTTGCTGAAGTTGTTTATCAGCTTTAGTAGTTCTCTGGTGGAACTTTTGGGATCACTTAAATATACTATCATGTCATCTGCAAATAGTGATATTTTGACCTCTTCTTTTCCGATCTGTATCCCTTTGATCTCCTTTTGTTGTCTGATTGCTCTGGCTAGAACTTCAAGAACTATATTGAATAAGTAGGGAGAGAGTGGGCAGCCTTGTCTAGTCCCTGATTTTAGTGGGATTGCTTCAAGTTTCTCTCCATTTAGTTTAATGTTAGCAACTGGTTTGCTGTATATGGCTTTTACTATGTTTAGGTATGGGCCTTGAATTCCTATTCTTTCCAGGACTTTTATCATGAAGGGGTGTTGAATTTTGTCAAATGCTTTCTCAGCATCTAATGAAATGATCATGTGGTTCTGTTCTTTCAGTTTGTTTATATAATGGATCACGTTGATGGTTTTCCGTATATTAAACCATCCCTGCATGCCTGGGATGAAGCCTACTTGATCATGGTGGATGATTGTTTTGATGTGCTCTTGAATTCGGTTTGCCAGAATTTTATTGAGTATTTTTGCGTCGATATTCATAAGGGAAATTGGTCTGAAGTTCTCTTTCTTTGTTGTGTCTTTGTGTGGTTTAGGTATAAGAGTAATTGTGGCTTCGTAGAAGGAATTCGGTAGGGCTCCATCTGTTTCAATTTTGTGGAATAGTTTGGATAATATTGGTATGAGGTCTTCTATGAAGGTTTGATAGAATTCTGCACTAAACCCGTCTGGACCTGGGCTCTTTTTCGTTGGGAGACCTTTAATGACTGCTTCTATTTCCTTAGGAGTTATGGGGTTGTTTAACTGGTTTATCTGTTCCTGATTTAACTTCGATACCTGGTATCTGTCTAGGAAATTGTCCATTTCCTGAAGATTTTCAAATTTTGTTGAATATAGGTTTTTATAGTAAGATCTGATGATTTTTTGAATTTCCTCCGAATCTGTAGTTATGTCTCCCTTTTCATTTCTGATTTTGTTAATTTGGACACACTCTCTGTGTCCTCTCGTTAGTCTGGCTAAGGGTTTATCTATCTTGTTGATTTTCTCAAAGAACCAACTTTTGGTTCTGTTGATTCTTTCTATGGTCCTTTTTGTTTCTACTTGGTTGATTTCAGCTCTGAGTTTGATTATTTCCTGCCTTCTACTCCTCCTGGGTGTATTTGCTTCTTTTTGTTCTAGAGCTTTTAGGTGTGCTGTCAAGCTGCTGACATATGCTCTTTCCTGTTTCTTTCTGCAGGCACTCAGCGCTATGAGTTTTCCTCTTAGCACAGCTTTCATTGTGTCCCATAAGTTTGAGTATGTTGTATCTTCATTTTCATTAAATTCTAAAAAGTTTTTAATTTCTTTCTTTATTTCTTCCTTGACCAGGTTATCATTGAGTAGAGCATTGTTCAATTTCCATGTATATGTGGGCATTCTTCCCTTATTGTTATTGAAGACCAGTTTTAGGCCGTGGTGGTCCGATAGCACGCATGGGATTATTTCTATCTTTCTGTACCTGTTGAGGCCCGTTTTTTGACCAATTATATGGTCAATTTTGGAGAAAGTACCATGAGCAGCTGAGAAGAAGGTATATCCTTTTGCTTTAGGATAGAATGTTCTATAAATATCCGTTAAGTCCATTTGGCTCATGACTTCTCTTAGTCTGTCGACATCACTGTTTAATTTCTGTTTCCATGATCTGTCCATTGATGAGAGTGGGGTGTTGAAATCTCCCACTATTATTGTGTGAGGTGCAATGTGTGTTTTGAGCTTTAGTAAGGTTTCTTTTACGTATGTAGGTGCCCTTTTATTTGGGGCATAGATATTTAGGATTGAGAGTTCATCTTGGTTGATTTTTCCTTTGATGAATATGAAGTGTCCTTCCTTATCTTTTTTGATGACTTTTAGTTGGAAATTGATTTTATTTGATATTAGAATGGCTACTCCAGCTTGCTTCTTCTGACCATTTGCTTGGAAAGTTGTTTTCCAGCCTTTCACTCTGAGGTAGTGTCTGTCTTTGTCTCTGAGGTGTGTTTCCTGTAGGCAGCAGAATGCAGGGTCCTCGTTGCATATCCAGTTTGTTAATCTATGTCTTTTTATTGGGGAGTTGAGGCCATTGATATTGAGAGATATTAAGGAATAGTGATTATTGCTTCCCGTTATATTCATATTTGGATGTGAGGTTATGTTTGTGTGCTTTCATTCTCTTTGTTTTGTTGCCAAGACGATTAGTTTCTTGCTTCTTCTAGGGTATAGCTTGCCTCCTTATGTTGGGCTTTACCATTTATTATCCTTTGTAGTGCTGGATTTGTAGAAAGTTATTGTGTAAATTTGGTTTTGTCATGGAATATCTTGGTTTCTCCATCAATGTTAATTGAGAGTTTTGCTGGATACAGTAATCTGGGCTGGCATTTGTGTTCTCTTAGGGTCTGTATAACATCAGTCCAGGATCTTCTGGCCTTCATAGTTTCTGGCGAGAAGTCTGGTGTGATTCTGATAGGTCTCCCTTTATATGTTACTTGACCTTTTTCCCTTACTGCTTTTAATATTCTTTCTTTATTTTGTGCGTTTGGTGTTTTGACAATTATGTGACGGGAGGTGTTTCTTTTCTGGTCCAATCTATTTGGAGTTCTGTAGGCTTCTTGTATGTCTATGGGTATCTCTTTTTTTAGGTTAGGGAAGTTTTCTTCTATGATTTTGTTGAAGATATTTACTGGTCCTTTGAGCTGGGAGTCTTCACTCTCTTCTATACCTATTATCCTTAGGTTTGATCTTCTCATTGAGTCCTGGATTTCCTGTATGTTTTGGACCAGTAGCTTTTTCCGCTGTACATTATCTTTGACAGTTGAGTCAATGATTTCTATGGAATCTTCTGCTCCTGAGATTCTCTCTTCCATCTCTTGTATTCTGTTGGTGAAGCTTGTATCTACAGCTCCTTGTCTCTTCTTTTGGTTTTCTATATCCAGGGTTGTTTCCATGTGTTCTTTCTTGATTGCTTCTATTTCCATTTTTAATTCCTTCAACTGTTTGATTGTGTTTTCCTGGAATTCTTTCAGGGATTTTTGCGATTCCTCTCTGTAGGCTTTTACTTGTTTATTAATGTTTTCCTGTGCTTCCCTAAGTGTGTTCAAGTCTTTCTTGAAGTCCTCCAGCATCATGATCAAATATGATTTTGAAACTAGATCTTGCTTTTCTGGTGTGTTTGGATATTCCATGTTTGTTTTGGTGGGAGAATTGGGCTCCGATGATGGCATGTAGTCTTGGTTTCTGTTGCTTGGGTTCCTGCGCTTGCCTCTCGCCATCAGATTATCTCTAGTGTTACTTTGTTTTGCTATTTCTGACAGTGGCTAGACTGTCCTATAAGCCTGTGTGTCAGGAGTGCTGTAGACCTCTTTTCCTCTCTTTCAGTCAGTTATGGGGACAGAGTGTTCTGCTTTCGGGCGTGTAGTTTTTCCTCTCTACAGGTCTTCAGCTGTTCCTGTGGGCCTGTGTCTTGAGTTCACCAGGCAGCTTTCTTGCAGCAGAAAATTTGGTCTTACCTGTGGTCCCGAGGCTCAGGTTTGCTCGTGGGGTGCTGTCCAGGGGCTCTCTGCAGAGGCAGCAACCAGGAAGACCTGTGCCGCCCCTTCCGGGAGCTTCAGTGCACCAGGGTTCCAGATGGTCTTTGGCTTTTTCCTCTGGCGTCCGAGATGTGTGTGCAGGGAGCAGTCTCTTCTGGTTTCCCAGGCCTGTCTGCCTCTCTGAAGGTTTAGCTCTCCCTCCCGCGGGATTTGGGTGCAGAGAACTGTTTATCCGGTCTGTTTCCTTCAGGGTCCGGCGGTGTCTCAGGCGCAGGGGTCCTGCCGATCCTGGTCCCTCCCCCACGGGAGCCCAGAGGCCTTATACAGTTTCCTCTTGGGCCAGGGATGTGGGCAGGGGTGAGCAGTGTTGGTGGTCTCTTCCGCTCTGCAGCCTCAGGAGTGCCCACCTGACCAGGCGGTTGGGTCTCTCTCTTACCGGGTCTGGGAGCAGAGAGCTGCTGCGGGCCGGATCCGCGGGTAGCTTGCTAGATTTTATACTTTCTTGTATATTCACAGGAAAAATTTGTTCTTCACAACATTACCATACTTTTATGTTTTATAATGATATATATGTAACATATGTCCATGCATTCCATATGTTGGTCACATAATTGCAGACACACATACATATTCATTAATTTAGTCAACTTCACATACATTAAGCTCTTCGAGTTCTTTCGTTATGGGCTTACATTCCCAAAGCGGATGCAAACTATTTTTAATTTTTTTAAGTTATTATGTATGTTGTTTTGTATTTTTCTGTGTGTGGATATTGCATTGCATGTATGTGACATGCCTGTGCAGTCCAGAAGATGGCATCACAGCCACTGAAAGTGGCATGACAGATGCTTGTAAGCCACTCATTATAACAGTTGGGGTCTTCATGAAGAACAAACAGTTATTTTTAATCATTACACCTTCTTTTCAGCCCCTCAACTATGATTTTTGGTATATTGAGGCAGGATCTCTTACTGAACTAAGAACTCATTGGTTTGGTTAGATTATATAGATAACTCAGTGTGGAGATCCTACTGATTCCATTTATATCACAGAATGCATGGGTTATTATGAACACTGCAACCCTAGATATTGATATGGGTAATGGACCCAGGTCCTCATGTTTCACAAGTAAGCCAATTGAGTCCTCTTCTCAAACCATCAACTCTTTATAATAGAATTCCTACCAGGTTAGAGTAATCATGTGTGAAGTTTCTTGCTTAGTGACTAACATTTAAGATGTAATCTTAAATAGTTAAAGAAGCATTAACTGTTCAATAGCCAGTCTAAAGTATTAGCTTGTAGTTCTGATTGCATTCCAACGTCTTCCAGAAACTACTTGTACATTCATTCAATCAATATGCGGATAAAATATCTGTGGTATGTGTTGGGCAATATCACTAGCTCATGTGTCTCAGGTGATATACACAGACACACAGACACACAGACATACACACATACACACTCACCCACACGGGAAAGAGAGAGAGAGAGAGAGAGAGAGAGAGAGAGAGAGAGAGAGAGAGAGAGAGAAAGAGAGGAGAGAGCGCGCCTGGGTATGCCAAACCGTAAGGGAAGATGAGACTCTGTGAATGGAGAGACCCGACAGAACATTGCACACTGGACTAGAGAGGGAGTCTCCCCAGTTTGGCCTCTTAACAAAGAGAGGTAAGGAGTTGTCTCCTCTCTCACACAAACTGGTCTGATGTATAATACCCACGCTCCCCACCAAGCCAGAAAAGGGACAGGTATGATTAATCATTGCAAAGACACTGTCTACAGTCACTATCCCTCTAAGAAGGACATAATGGTCATAAAGTGAAACCCTCAGCTTCCCCATAGGAGAATAAGGAGTTCCTAGATAGTGTGGACCTGGTATCACACACTTTGTGTAGAGATCAGACTAATTGTCTTGGGAATCACTTCTCAGGCTGTATTAAATTGCCTGAACAAGCTATTTTTTTCCTGAAGTAAAACTGGGGTTTCACTGATTAATGCCTAGCATTCTGTCCAGCAGTAGGGAAGCTCTTCTCAATTCGAGTTCCTAGTATGGTTCTCTGGGAAATAGTATAAGACAGGTATCATCCAGAGATGCCAAAGATAAAAATCTGAGCTTAGCAAGTGGCTTGATGATGCCCATAGAACACCACCGTGTCATAGCTGGCAATTGACCACTTACTATTTAGTTTCAAAAATATTTTTTGCTGTTTCATGATTCCTGAATTCAGTTGAGTTGGGTTTGAACCCAAAAATTTTCTATTTCCTACTACATATTGGCAAACTATGTCATTTTCCTGAAGTTCAGCAACTTTATCTCATGGGAAAAGGTAAAATACATACCTTACACTAGTTGTGCTATGGATTATTATGATAATATACATAAAAATAAAATTATATATTAATTCATAAGACTAAGCAAAGACCATTATTAAAATATATATTGCATCAATAGTCTCTTCTCTGTGCTATAATGAGATATTTTTCCTTTTATAATAGTATAGCCCTTTGATGTACAAGGGACTCAGTTACAGAAACTTTTGCATAAAATCCACAGATATTTGAGATTTGATATAAAATTACAGAATAATGATTCTTTTCTCAAAACACAACATGTTGTTAATACTAAATAAATAACTGCTGTCCAGTATACCATGGGAACGATGACAAGTAATACACTCATGTGCAGTCTAGAAGCAATTTCTCTATTGTTTCCACCAAAAATAGAGACATCTGTATTCTTAGATGGCTTCCTCAAATAAATTATGACTGATTTTTGCTTATGGATAATGTTATAACTGTGGTCTTATAACTCATAGCATAAAATATACTACAAGTAAATAAACAAATCTATTAATGTGAAATGATGGAGATTCAAAGACATAAAATTTTAACAAATTAAATCCATCAAGGATTCAAATATCAATAATTCAAAAACTAATACGTATTTCAGAATCCAAAGGTAAATCGAAATAGGAAAAATATATTATGTTGGTCAGCCTAATACACCTATGTGATGCACATTTGAGAAGAGATGGCATAAATGAGAAAAAGCCAATGGATGTGCTATACTTACATACAGAATTTTATGTACATTTGTGTATATGTCTGTGCACAAAAATATGTGTGTTTTAATATATGTGGTTATAATGTACTTGTTTTGGTTTGAATTTTTTATTAATCATTCCATTTGTTTGCATCTCAAATGCTATTCCATTTCTAGATTATCCCTTCACCAACCATATCTCACATCTGCCCTTCCCCTCCCCTTTGCCCATATGAGGGTGCTCTTCCATCCACCCACCCACATATCCTGAACCATTGCTCCTGCATCTCCCTATGCTGAGGTATCAAATCTCCCTGAGACCAAGGGCCTCCCCTTCCATTGCTGTCAGGAAAGGGCATTCTGTGGTACATATGTATTGTTCCAGGTACACTCCTTGGTTGTTGGTCTAATCTCTGGGAGAACTGCATGGTTAGGCCGGCCTATGTTGTTCTTCCAATGGGGTTGCAATCCTCCAATGCTCCTTCAGTCCTCCCGCCAGCTCCATGACCACGTTCCCTGAGCTCAGTCGGATGGTTGGTTCCAAGCATCCACATCTGCATTGGTCAGTTGCTGGCCAGCCCTCCCGGGCACCACCACACTATGATCCTATCTGCAAGTTCCTCTTGACTACAGCAATAGTGTCAGCTTTGGTGTCTGCAGACATGATTTATCCTCAGGTGGAGCAGTCCCCGGATGGCCCTCCCTTCAGTCTCTGTTTCCTTTTTTGTCCCGTTCTTCTTTTGGACAGGAACATTTCTGGGATAAAAACTTTAAGATGGGTCGTTGGTCCCATCCCTCAACTCGAGACCGTGCCTAACTACTGGAGGTGATCTCTATGGCTTCTATCTCTCCTTTCTCTTTGCATTTCAGCTATAGTCATCCTTGTTGTGTCCTGGAAGCCTCACATTTCCCTGGTGTCCAGGATTCTCCAAAGACTATCCACAGTTCCCATAATCTCTGGTACATATTTTTCTTAGATTTCCTGACCCTCTGAATCTCTCTGTCATCCCCTCCAGTTCCTGACACATGCACTTGTTTATGTGCAAAAAGGTCTGCATTTTATATCAGTGTTGCATTATGTAGCCTTAACCATCAAACTGACACAGCCTGGAGTCACCTAAGAAAAGATTCTTGAGTGACTGACTAGATTGTGCATAAGGGCATGTCTAAGGTGATTTTCTTGGTTGTTAATAGATATAGGAATTACAGCATACTGTGGACAATATCATCAAATGAGCAGGTGGTCCCAGACTGTACTAAAAATCTTCTTAAATCTGTAACCAAATTATCAGGCAGCCTTTCATTCCTCCAGGGTTTCTTCCTTGGCAGTAAGTGAGAATTTTGGTTAGAAGTGATGCAACAGCAGGCAGGCCAACTTCAGATTCTTGCCTGAATTCAGGTCCAGGCTTTCGTTAATGATGGATTGTAGTCTAGAAACTTGCATAAAACCTTCCTTCCCTAATTTGCATTTGCACAGAGTACTTTAATCACAAGAACAAAAGAGAAATTTTAACAGGAATTCATTCCTCAGTTGCTCTTCATCTGAAATGTGGGAGCAAGCTTTTCTGTATACTGGAAACTCACTATTTGACTAGTCTTTCTAGCCAGCTTCTTTGGGGCATGGCCTGTCCCTGCCTCCTGAATGATGGAATTGCAGGCAGCTGCCACACCTACCGGGCATTTACATGGGTTGTAGGGATTTGAATTCTTGCCCTTATGCTTTTGAGGCAAGTACTTTTCCCATTAATCCATCTCCCTAGCCCTAACAATCAACAATTTTTAATCAAGAATCAGTTTGTAAGACTAATCGGATTTCAGAATTTTATGTTAGTCTTTTAAGAAAGAGATAATTTAGCTTATATATCACAAGATCAATATCAAAATATAGATAAATATCCAACATTATATTGGTTAAGTTCATTTTGCATTACAGACTAGTCAAGGATAAATATTGTAGTTTTAACAGATCAGGTATTTACACAGTATCTGTTAAGATTACATTTTGTGTTCTTACTTTTAATTATTTGTAAAATATACCTTAAAATATTAATATTAATCTCAAAGTAAAACTACATGTACTGAAGTATTTTAGTAAACATTTCACTAACATGTCATGAAGGACACTTTGGTAGCTATTTATACTGACACATAAAATGTGCATAATAAAACAAACATTAAAACATTAACCTCTAGCAATAGTTCTCATGATGACAAAACAAAACAAAACAAAACAAAAACAAAAACAGAAATTCACAGGATTTTGGATAGTTCAATGTATGAAGTAGTTGCACACAATCATGAGGACCTGAGGTTGATCCCACAGAAACCATGATAAAATTTAAACAGGCATTGTGGTGCATGTTTTTAATCACAGAAATGGAAGGCAGAGACAGGAATCCAGGCAATCTAACCTTTAAGCTCCAGGTTAATGAGACACCCTTTCTCATAAAAGTGTACAGGACCTAAGTAATATCTTTCAAGGCTGTCCTTTACCCCTTCTACAACATACAATTGCAGACATGAAAGTATACATACACATTCACATCTTTTTGTACACAAGTTCACATAAACAAAGAATTTCACAGGATGGCTTGTACCCCCATAAAAGAGCATGTTCATAGCTTTCATGAAGCCCTTGGTTCCAGAGTCAGTACCTTAAATAACAAAAGCAGCAGCAGTAGCAGCAGCATAAACAAAAACAATAACAACAACAAAACATAAAGAAATCCTTGCTGGATCATAGAGTTGGAGGAGTGTGTTGACTATTACACGTGGGGAAGTACTTTTGATATAGTCTTAACCTCCCAGATTTCCTTCTGGATTATGACTTTGGATATGACCACTGTATAAATAGATCACATTTTCTCTCCTAAGCATTTATGATATCCTCATCTAACACATAGATTATGGGCTTAGTCACAGTTCTTACCCATTCTCCAGTTGAGGTGAGCGGGGCTGGAACTTCCAGTGACATCGGAGGAGCTGGAGAAAGCTCTCAGTGAGAGAAAGGAGGCCAAAGGGTCATCACAGTTGTCTGAAAAGATGGCAAGGGTAGAAAGGGTCAGATTCTAAGGGTAAGAAAAATTTTACAAAGAGGGAACTTAATAGTATAGGCATTGTCTCTTAACAACTTACTCTAGAAAGGATAAAGAACTATTTCCTCCAGAAATTTCATCCAAGATCTCTTCAATAAGTGACTCTGTCGTAGGTATTCTGATACAGCAGCACAAGAAATGTTTGGTGACTTCGTCATCAAAGAGTTATGATAATGTATGTTTTTATTTATTTATTTTTTGGGTCTTCCAAAAGGCAGTCCATATTTTAATGGGTCCATAGCACTGAATATACTGAACATTGCAGGTGTATGGAAAGAGTAAGCTGGTGAATGGTAAAGGAAGGGACAACTGAAAGGACAAATCAATCAACAAGTTATCTAACCTCACAAAGCCACCATTTTTTTTCTCATTTTTTTTGTATTGCAATTGATTCTCTGGGACATTGAAAATTGACTCCACAATATCTAGACAGACCTTATAGAAAACATATATGAAGTGTGGCATTCAAGGCAAATTTTTTGGTATATAGGTTCTTGGGAAGAATTGATCTGAAATTTGAAAATAATATTTACATAGGATTATTATTTATCCAGGCAATTCTTACAAAGCTGTGTTTCAGGTAATTGCAGGAAAAACAATTACAATGTGAGACTTAAATTCCTGTTTTTTAAGTATATTGAAAAATCACCTAATATACTGTGTTTCAGGTTTATCACAAATGCTAATATCTAAAAATATGTGACAAGAATGAAACATAGGAATATCCCAAATGGAGAGAAAAATATCAGAATCCAATTAATGGCAACTAGGAGGCTCTGTGGTTTGGGTCATGTCAGCATGAAAACATGGGACATGTATAGCTGCTTTACTCCTAACACTGGATGAAGCTAAAAAGCTGCATGTGTACTACAAAACACTTGTTTGATTCATTTACCAAACAACAAAAATAAATACTATGGTGTTGTTTTTAAATAAATGCCTGTCTCCTTTCTTCATCATAAGGTCCAAGGACAAATGGCTTCATAATGAGGAGACCAAAAGACAAAAGTTCTCTAAAGTGCAGCACAAAAAACCCCACCTTCTGTGTCTGCCCTCCATCTTCACATTACTACAACATGTAAACTTGTGATTTTGCATCACCCTCTGGGCAGTCAGGACCACACTCTTTACTACAGCAAGACAGTGGACTAATACACAAAGCTGAGGTCAGCTAGCCACAAATCTTACATTTTAACAAAAGGTGCTGGCACGTGTCTCTGTGGTAAAACAGGTGATTAGCCAGTATGAAACCAATGGGTCAATCCCCAACACCAATACCAATAATCGCTCTAAATTATACACAATTGCATGTAAAACTGTAGGGGGCATGGGCCTTAAAGAAATACAGGAAAACAGGTTAAACAAGTAGAAGCCCTTAAAGAGGAATCATAAAAATATCTTAAAATATTAGAGGAAAACACAGCCAAACAAGTAAAGGAACTGAACAAAACCACCCAGGATCTAAAAATGGAAAAAGAAACAGTAAAGAAATCACAAACAGTGACAAGCTCGGAGACAGAAAACCTAGGAAAGAGATCAGGAGTCATAGACGCAAGTATCAGCAACAGAATATAAGTGATAGAAGAGAGAATCTCAGGGGCAGAAGATACCATAGAAAACATTAACAAAACTGTCAAAGATAATGTAAAATGCAAAAAAATTCCTAACTCAAAACATCCAGGAAGTCCAGGATAGAATGAGAAGATCAAATCTAAGGATAGTAAGTAGAGAAGAGAGCAAAGATTCTCAAATTAAAGGGCCAGTAAATATCTTCAGTAAAATTATAGAAGAAAATTCCTTAAGCTAAAGAAAGAAATGCCCATAAATATTCAAAAAGCCTACAGAACTCCAATTAGATTGGACCAGACTAGAAATTCCTCCCATCACATTATAGTCAAAACACCAATTGCACAGAACATCTAGATAATATTAAAAGCAGTAAGCGGAAAGGTCAAGAAACATATCAAAGCAGACCTATCAGAATCACACCAGAATTCTCAACATAGACACTGAAAGCTCGAAGATACTGGACAGGTGTCATACAGACCCCAAGAGAACACCAATGTCAGCCAGGCTACTATATCCAGCAAAACTCTCAACTAACATAGATGGAAAAATGAAGACATTCCTTGACAAAACGAAATTTACACAATATCTTTCTACAAATCCAGCCCTATAAGGGATAACAGATAGAAACTCCAATACACAGGCACTAATTCAGAGTAAAAGGCTGGAAAAGAAGTTTCCAAGCAAATGGTCCAAAGAAAGAACCCGGAGTAGCCATTCTAATATCAAATAATTTCTACTTTAAACCAAAGACATCAAAAAGATAACTAAGGACCCTTCATATTCATCAAAGGGAAAATAAACCAAGATGAACTCTCCATCATGAATATCTCTGCTCCAAATTAAAGGACACCTACATTCATAAAAGAAACCTTACTAAAGTCCAAAGCACACATTGCACCTCACACAATAATAATAGGAGATTTGAACACCCCACTCTCATCAATGGACAGGTCATTGAAACTGAAATTAAACAGAAACATAGAGAAACTCACATATGTTATGAACGAAATTGACTTAACAGATATTTATAGATCATTCCATCCTACAACAAAAGGATACACCTTCTTCTCAGGAACTCATGGTACCTTCTCTACAACTGATCATATAATCGGTCACAAAACCTGCCTAAACAGATACAAGAAGATTGAAATAATCCCTTGCATCCTATTATATCAACATGCCCTAATGCTGGTTTCCAATAACAACAAAAATGACACAATGCACATATACATTGAAGTAAAATGATGATCTACTCCATGATAGCTTGCTCAAGGAAGAAATAAAGAAATTAAAGACTTTTAGAATTTAATGAAAATGAAGCCACAACATACCCAAACTTAGGGAACCTAATGAAAGCAGTGATAGGAGGAAAACCCATAGCTCTGAGTGACTCCAAAAAGAAACAGGAGAGAAACATTAGAAGCTTGACAGCACAACTAAAAGCTCTTGAACAAAAAGAAGCAAATATACCCAAGAAGAGTAGACACCAGGATATAATAAAACTAAGGACTGAAAACATCCAAGTAGAAACAAGAACTATACAAAGAATCAACAAAACCAGGAGTTAGTTCTGTGACAAAATCAACAAAATAGATAAACTCTTAGCCAGAATAAGCAGAGGTAACCGAGAGTGTACCCAAATTAACAAAATCAGAAATGTTCAGGGAGACATAAAACAGAATTTGTGGAAAGCAGATCCTACTAAAAATATTCAACAAAACTGGAAAATCTGGATGAAATGGACAATTTTCTAGTCGGATGTCAGGTAACAAAATTAGATCAGGAACAGATAAACCATCTAAACAGTCCCATAATTCCTATGGAAATAGAAGTAGTTATTAAATATCTCCCAACCAAAAAAAAAATCCAGGACCAGATGGGTTTAGTACAGAATTCTATGAGATTTTCACAGAAAATCTGATACCAATGCTCTCAAAAATATTCCACGAAATAGAACGAGAAAGAGTACTACACAAGTCTTACTATGAAGCCACAATTATGTTTCTACCTAAACCAAACAAAGACCCAATAAATAAAGAGAACTTCAGACCAATTTCACTTATGAATATTGACTCAGAATTACACAATAAAATTCTCTCAAAGTAAGTCCAAATATAGATCAAAACGATCATCCATCATGATCAAGTTCATTACTACTCAGCTAATGAAAGCAATAATTTCATGAAATTCATAGCAAACAGTTGGAACTAGATAATAATATCATCCTGAGTGAGGTAAGCCAATCTCTCTCTCTCTCTCACACACACACACACACACACACACACACACACACACACAATGCACATGGTATGCACTCATTGGTAAGTGGATATTAGTCCCAAAGCTTTAGTAACCCTAGATACAATCCGCAGACCACGTGTAGACCAGGAAGAAGGATGACCAAAGTGCAGATGCTTCAATGCTTCAGTTCTCTTATAATGGGGAAAAATATTCATAGGAGGAGATATGAAGACTAAGTTTGGAGCACAGGCTGAAGGAATGGGCATGCAGAGCCTGCCTCACTTGGGTATCCTGCATATATATATATCCACCCAAACTAGACAATATTGATGAAGCAAAGAAGTGCATGCTGACAGGAGCCTGACATAGCAGTCACCTGAGAGGCTTAGCCAGATTATGACAAATACAGAGGCGAATGCTAGCAGCAAACCATTGAACTGAGGATGGGGTCCCCATTGTAGGAGTTAGAGAAAGGATTGAAGGAGATAAATGTCTTGCAACCCTGTAAAAACAACAATACCAACCAGCCAAAGCTCCCAGGGGCTAAACCACTACCTAAAAACTACACATGGACAGACCCATGGCTCCAGCTGCATATGTAGCAAAGGATGGCCTTGTTTGGTACCAATAGGAGGAGAAATCCTTGCCTTGCCAAGGCTGGATCCCCCTAATGTAGGGGAAAATCAGGGTGGGGAGGCAGAATGGAGGGATGATTTGGGAGCTGGAATACCCTTATAGAGGAACAGGGATGTGGATGCGATAGAGGGATTAACATGAAACAGGGAAAGAGAATAACATTTGAAATGTAAACAAAAAAATCCAATAAAAAAGAATAAAAAATGAAAAGAATAAATAAAATATAGATAATCTTTAAATGAGTTTCTTAATCTAACAAACAAATATAAAAATAAAAAATAAAAGTGTATAAAACACTAACCGAAAGAATAGAAATCTATTGTGTAAAGTGAGGGTCTCAAACTCTCCCAAATCTAGAAATGGTAATACAAGGACAGGAAGTGTTACAACTTCAAATGGACATGTTCATGAAAGGACCTCTCAATGACACACTAATTTGTAAATATCAAAACTACAGACCAAATAAATGACATTAAAAGCTACGGGAGAAAAAATTCTCAATCAGAGAAGCAAGCAGATTAGAACAGTATCACCATTCCCAGAAGCTTCACTGATAGTATCCCATAATGATTGTTTATCTTTATGAGCCTGAAGAACTTGAGTTATACCTGGGAGGAAACTGAAAATAAGTAAAAATAGATTTTTATCCCTCTGCTCATCGGACCAAATCTCACTGTTTTGCTGTGTGCAACTGGAGATGCTGGATTAGACCTTTTCCAAATACCCAATCTGTCCAGTAACTTCCAGGGTAAACTAGACAAAGCAAGGTCTTCCACTGCAGATAGTCTTCAGTCCATTATCATCACCCTAGCAGGAATTGTTCTCCAACACTGAAGGTTTCTGGAATAATTGCCTACTGAACAGGGAGGGAATTACATTTCTCTGGAAAAGGAATGCTACTTTTATATTAATGAACACAGGTTGGTAGAATAAGATACACCAATGCTCAAGTTCTCTGGAGATACCTCCCATTATGTTATGTGTCCAACACCCTACCTCATGGTATATCAATCCTTTGGTAGCTTGGTTTCTTCCTCTCCTTTGACCAATACTCTCCACTAGAATTCTGCTCCTTCTGGTGGCCTGCCTCATCCAATTTCTAAAACATCAGATGAGTTACATTGCAAAGATCACTGTTAATGAGGTTTTGGTTCAATACCAAACCATAACAAACTTAGAATATAGTTATTATGATGATATGTCTCGCTTGTAAAACAAAAAGGAGGACTTGTAGGATCTGTGGACCATGCCAATAGGAATAAGACGGGTAAAATGGATAATGAGCATACCACTGGAATCTCAGAAATTTGAGATGTCAGGGTAGGGTTGCCCATTCTCTGTCTCCTAGATCATGTAACCACGGCCCTCAACTAAGGTGGTCATAGTAAGTCTGACACATAACATAACACCTGGAATCCCTCTCCATGCAAATAGGGCATCACCAAGATGTTAACCTCAGCCAATAGAATGTATTTACATGCCTCCAAATCTCATCCTACTTCTCAAGTTTTTGTAGTTCTTGTTCACGTGGAAAAAATTTTACAAGTATTTTACCAAAGATCATCTAAGACTAGTTTTGTGTACTGAGCTCTAACATTTAGAGAAGTGCTCTCTCCCCTGAAGCACCCATGCTGGATGTTGGACCCACAATTCTATCCAGGCCACTGTTGCCCTCAGAAGCTCAAATCAGGGCACTGACTGCTGACACTATCACCACTGCAGATATTCCTACCAAACCTAGGCCAATGGTACCCTTTTGTTCTTTCTTAAGAGCTGTCTGGACATATTCATCCCACACACTGCTTCACCTTCCTCAGTCTGGCAGAAAATAACATACAATGCCCCAGAGGTAAAGTGGCAGATTGTGGACTCTTGTCTATTCCAGACTTGCCCTGTCCTCTCCTAGCCTTTCTTGGACACCTTACCACAGGAAGTGGATTGTGGAACAACAGGTTTGAGGTATTTTCATTGTAAGGAAAGATGCTATAAAATTTACAGAAGAAATTATTCAAAATTTTGAGAATATTAGAAGCGAGGAAAAAAACCTTGATTATTTGGAATATTGTGTTTATTTGTTGATTTGTTTTGTTTTCTTAGCCAGGGTCCTACTCTGTACCCCAGAGTGGCCTGCAATTTACAGGGAATCTTCAGCCTATGATGATTGAAGCCCCAGCTTTGGGCATTTTTTAAAAATCTCATAGAAAAACTATGAAGGAATATTTACTCTCTTTTCCCTCCTATAGCTGTAGAGATGGCAACATGATTACAAATAAGTTCTGCAATTTTAGAGGACCTGAGTTCAGTTTCCAGCATCCAACTCAGGTGGCTGAAAAGTAACAATGACTTCTGAGAATTATCGCCTAGGAGGAAATATTCCCTCTTGTGTGTGCTCACTTTCTCAGTGAGTACCTGCTCTTTTTCAAATACAATGAGGATAAACTTCCAATAGCTAATCAAAATCTCCAATTGTGTAGTTGTAAATTGCACTGAAAATCTTACACCATCTAAAAGTGCTGCTCAATCCATGCATATTCATAAAGCTATTTCAGTTTACATGTATGAAGCAAAAGTCTGTGTCTTCCCTTTTCTAAGTAAGAAATTAGGAAAGTACCTGGTTAGAATTATCAAATAGAGCTGAAGCCTGACCAGGTGACCAATAGTAAACCAGTGAGTTTAATCCCAGGGTTTTTTTGTAGATGCAGGAAGCTTATCTTGTGAGTTTCTTTATCCTTTAATGATGAGGAAATATTGGCAGGCAACCTCCATAGAAACCAATCTTCCAGGCCGGATTCTATTTAGCGTTCTAGCTTCCTTCCTTCCTTCCTTCCTTCCTTCCTTCCTTCCTTCCTTTCTTCCTTCTTTCTTTCTTTCATTCATTCTTTCTTTCATTCTTTCCTTCTTTCTTTCATTCTTTCTTTCTTTCATGAGTATGTATGTATATATAGACATGTATATGTGTTCATATATGTGAATAAATGTGTATGCATGAGTATGCATGTGAGCATGCTTACATTTGTATGTCCGTATGGGAGTTTTAATACTGTACATTTGCAAAAAGACTAATCTGTGAGTGTGTGTATTATATATGATATATACATATATATTATATATAATGTGTGTGTATGTGTGTATCGCTAAATTCATTTTCTGTCTCTACAGCTTAGTATTTAAGCTATGGGAAGTTATTTAAACATAGCTGTAGTGGTTTGAAGAAAAATCCTCCCCCCACATAGGCTCATAGTGAGTGGGAATATTAGGAGATGTGGCCTTGTTGGAATAGATGTGGCCTTGTTGGAAGAAGTTTGCAATTGTGGGCATGACATGCTTTCTGCAAATGCAATAATGGACCAAACCTCTAAACTGTAATTCAGTCCTAATGGTTTTCTAACTATGTTCCCTTCCCTCCCTTTTGGAATACTAACATATATCCTGTCATATTGTATGTTGGAAGTATGTGATCTGCTCGTTCATTTTGATTTTAGGTGGGATTACTGTTAAGAATGGTGTAAGTCTCTGAAGAGACTTTGAACTTTTAAATGAATTTGAGACTTTTGAATATTATGGGGATTTTTGAAGTTGGACTACATGAATTTTGCATTATGATATGGCTATATGCCTAGGAGACCAAGGAGTAGAATGTGGTGGTTTGAAGAAAAATGGTACCTGTAAGACTATAGGTTTGGCCGTGTGAGCGTGGGTGAGGCATTGTTAGAGAAAGTGTGCTACTGGGGACAGGTTTTGAGTTCTCAGACACCTGACCCAGTACAACAGTCTCTTCCTGCTGCCTGCTGATCCAGATGCAGTACTCTCAGCTCCTTCTTTAGCACCTTGTCCATTTTCACCCTACCATGCTTCCCACTGTGATGACAATGGAATAAATCTCTGAAACTTTAAGCAAGCCTTACTTAAACATTTTTCTTTAAGATGTTTCAGTGGTCATAGTGCACTTCACAGCAATAGACATTCTAATTAAGAATTCAGTGTATAATTGGATTGTAGACTATGCAGTGTCATGTGAGACAAATAGGAGACAATTA
The DNA here is from genome assembly GCF_021556685.1 of Rattus norvegicus. NCBI lineage: Eukaryota > Metazoa > Chordata > Mammalia > Rodentia > Muridae > Rattus > Rattus norvegicus. Next base: position 18,372,701 of record NC_141546.1, on the reverse strand, counting down.
TATAAAATGTCAGGCCATTGATTGACACTATTATATTTATATAAGTTCTTTTTATATTTTTAAACATACACACTCATCCATATACAAGAATGTATCCATATGCATTTCTATTACTAATGTATGATTTACTTCAGGTTGCCATTAAAAAAGAATCTGTCAAGTTTTCTTTTAGATACTAAGTTTGAAAAACATTGCACTGAAGATAAACGACACTGATTTGTAGTTTTAAATCTTTGCTTTTGATGACATGACCCTTATCAAAAACTTCAAGAGTGTTTGCCACCAGAGAGCTAGTAGGCAGCACCCCACGAGCAAACTTGAGCCTCGGGACCACAGGTAAGACCAACTTTTCTGCTGCAAGAGACCTGCCTGGTGAACTCAGGACACACAGAGGCAAAATTCCCCTAGGACCGGGCACTTCCTGTGTTTACCGGGAGTCAAAAACCCGCGGATCCCGGCCCGCAGCAGCTCTCTGCTCCCAAACCCTGTGGGAGAGAGACCTCACCGCCTGGTCAGGTGGGCACTCCTGAGGCTGCAGAGCGGAAGAGACCACCAACACTGCCCACCCCTGCCCACATCCCTGGCCCAAGAGGAAACTGTATACGGCGTCTGGGTTCCCATGGGGGAGGGCCCAAGAGCGGAAGGACCCCTGCGCCTGAGACACCACCGGAACCTGAAAGGATCTACCGGATAAACAGTTCTCTGCACCCAAATCCTGGATGAGGGAGAGCTAAACCTACAGAGAGGCAGACACGCCTGGGAAACCAGAAGAGACTGCACTCTGCACACATCTCTGACGCCAGAGGAAAACACCAAACGCCATCTGGAACCCTGGTGCACGGAGGCTCCCGGAAATGGCGGCGCAGATCTTCCTGGTTGCTGCCGCCACAGAGAGCTCATAGGCAGCACCCCACGACCAAACTTGAGCCTCGGGACCACAGGTAAGACCAACTTTTTTGCTGCAAGTGACCTGCCTGGTGAACACCAGACACAGGCCCACAGGAACAGCTGAAGGCCTGTAAATAGGAAAAACTACATGCCCAAAAGCAGAACACTCTGTCCCCATAACTGGCTGAAAGAAAACAGGAAATCAGGTCTACAGCACTCCTGACACACAGGCTTATAGGACAGTCTAGCCACTGTCAGAAATAGCAGAACAAAGTAACACTAGAGATAATCTGATGGCGAGAGGCAAGTGCAGGAACCCAAGCAACAGAAACCAAGATTACATGGCATCATCGGAGCCCAATTCTCCCACCAAAGCAAACACAGAATATCCAAACACACCAGAGAAGCAAGATCTAGTTTCAAAATCATATTTGATCATGATGTTGGAGGACTTCAAGAAAGACGTGAAGAACTCCCTTAGAGAACAAGTAGAAGCCTACAGAGAGGAATCACAAAAATCCCTGAAAGAATTCCAGGAAATCATAAATAAACAAGTAGAAGCCCACAGAGAGGAATCACAAAAATCCCTGAAAGAATTCCAGGAAATCATAAATAAACAAGTAGAAGCCCATACAGAGGAGTCACAAAAATCCCTGAAAGAATTCCAGGAAAACATAATCAAACAGTAGAAGGAATTAAAAATGAAAATAGAAGCAATCAAGAAAGAACACATGGAAACAACCCGGGATATAGAAAACCAAAAGAAGAGACAAGAAGCTGTAGATACAAGCATCACCAACAGAATACAAGAGATGGAAGAGAGAATCGCAGGAGCAGAAGATTCCATAGAATCTTTGTGCACATGGAGATATACATGTGTATAGGTTGGTTTGCGTATGTACACACAGGTAGATATATGTGTATGTAGGTATGCCAGCAGCAGCCTAGTAGTTGTTCTAAATACTCTATCGATTGTTTTCTGAGATAGGCGATCTCGCTATAGTTCACTCATTACTTTATGATGCCTGATTAGGGAGTGCCAGGGTCTTCTCTTTACCATAGTGCATAGTTACTGTTAACTGAGTCTTTCCTGAAGACATGTCCTATTTCATGATTTCTCCCCTTCCTATCCAGTGCTGGGATTATAAATTTGTGCCACCCCTTGAATATTTTAATATGGACTTTGTTGATCGAACATAGAACTTAGTGATTATAAGGCAAACCTTTTAACTCCTCAAATGTAAATCATCACCAAATATCAGTTAAAGTACCCTTTACCAATCCACACATTGTTGAAATGTGAGTCCTTAAGGTGGTTATGTAGGAGAGAAATACTATATTCCAACATGCGTGTTTTATAAATTTGTTATTTGATTTAATTTACCTTGGGCAGGTGGAACCAATTGTGATGCTCATTATCTAACAAACAATGGAGCATAGGATTCAAAATAATGTGGGATCTTCTAGAGAACTGATATATGAAATATATCAGAAATGAAGAGCGTCTGATCATATAGAATTCACAAGTTTTAAAAAAATGTGCAAGCCATGAAAAGCAAAATAAATTGTATAGCTCCCTCTACCACCCCATTCCTAAGAAGCTGTCAATCAACCCACAGGCTTGGGCAATTCGAGCAAACCCATCTCTTCTCTGTGCTACAGTGTCTGTTCAGAACAGAAAGAATGATGTCTTTTTTCCTCAAGCAATTGTCATGGAAAGCAAGAGCATCTGGCACAAAATAGTGCCTGTCCATGGGACAGGCTCAGTTAGCAGTAATTACAACATTGTGATGTATGAAACAGAAAGCTGTAA